>NW_011645785.1:44553-47826 GCF_000223845.1 Gregarina niphandrodes | reverse complement strand
AACATAAGTCAGCATCATATACCAAGCAGTTTCGTGTGCTCAAGCTTTTTCGGCTTCGTTTGTTTCCTGCTAACTTTTTTTTTAATACGACAGTCAAGGTTTGCTGCCTCAGGTTTGGTGCCTCAGGTTTGGTGCCTGGTGATTGAAATATAGTCTCTATCTATTCTATAGTGTTATTGGCAGCATTTCCATAGCCGGTTTTGGCTAGATGGTCAGGGATTTTGAGGTCTGGGTGGAAGACTTGTGCTTCTTTGAGGAATGCATATCTGAGTTGATCGGCAGTTAGGGGCATCCAGTCGTTGAATGGTAGTCTAACTTTTTTATCAGCGGTGGTTTCAAGTTCGTTATTTCGTATGTCTCTGAATAGTGGGTGGTTAAGAGCTTCGTCAACATTGATTCTTTTGTCTGGATTGAATTGTAGCATTTTCTTGAGAAGGTCAATAGCCTTAGTAGATGCTCCAGGGAACTTGGTGTTTAAATCGATTGGGTCCTTATGAGGGAAGATACGTACATATCGTCTAGCATCTTCCTTGACGAGTGCTTCTACATCATCATTACTAGGTGTACCAAGGACATTGAAAATCATATCTAATTGATCCTTATTTCCTCGTGTATGGAATTGATGATTATACCCATGTTTCTCATCAGGAGAAAGAGGGAAACAGCTGGTCCCAGGGAAGAGAGGTAATCTCTCATTTGGCTTTAAACATGTCTCTTTAACCATAGTTAATAACTCAGCGAATATACATCCAACAGACCAGATATCAATAGCCTCTGTATAATGTTCCTGAAGTAATATCAGCTCAGGAGCACGATACCATCTTGTTACAACATGCATTGTTAACTGCTCTTTCAAATTAGCAGCCGGCCTCTTCCCACCTCTATCATAACTTAAAGGAGTATCTACAGTTCTAGCTAATCCAAAGTCACATATTTTCACAGAACAATCCTGATTAACTAAACAATTAGCAGGCTTCAAATCACGATGATATATACCCGCCGAATGAGTAAACTTTAAACCTACTAATAGGTTATACAACAAAGTTCTAACATGTAATTCACTCAAATATACAGGTGTTCGAACTAATTTTTTCAAGTCAGAATCAGCGATCTCTAATACAATATATATCTCATCAAACTTATTCAAATCATTCGGAATTATCACATCCACAACCTTAACAACATTCTCATGCTTCAATCGATTCAATATCGCAACCTCACGTAATACTCGCTTACAATCAACCAGGTCCTCGAACACACGTGGTATCTTCTTTATAGCTACAATCTTCTTCGTTGCTGTATCATAAGCCTCTGCCACTGTCCCGTAACTTCCCGTACCTATCGCCTGACGCTTCTCATAACGAGCAGGCAACTTCCAATCCTCAAAAGGCTGGGGAATCACGGCTACCATCTTTATTACACACTATTTCACCATCAACCCTCACAAGACAAGAGACAACCCGTCGAGCGCCATGTCGATAACGATAACAACTCAACCGGACCCTGACCACTCTCGACAAAGACTGTACTAAACCAACCAGAACCAAACCAGAACCAAAACCAAACCAAAACCAATCTAGACATTACTCTAACCACTACTCTAAGCGAGGCGGAGACTATCGCTCCGGTTATCTGACACCGCGACGCCACCCTATCTGCTAGGCGTCACACATTCGACGTGACACATTCGACGTGACACATTCGACGCTAGCCCTGAAGCCAGCTGAAGTTGAACATTTTCGACACAGCAGCACTTAAAGCCTAAAAGTACGGGATTATGACGCTCATCAGGCACAGTCCGTTGCGTGTATACGGCAAGCCTTGTTGTAGTGCTTTGTGTGTGTGTCTGAACAAAGTGTGTGGCAAAGTCTGTATCCCAAAGCGCGTGTGGCTGGCTACATTGGCATGATGCGGTCTTTCATCGGGGTTCCAGGACAGACACTGTTTCACCAGGTGTGTGAGTTCCGACCGCTCGGTGGCGAATCTCAACAGGGTCTCCCCATGCACCTGTTTCGATCGATGCAATTTGGAATCGGGGGCGACCTTCATGCAGATATAGTAGAGCGATAAGCCTAAACAGAACAAGTCGTGTTTGTGCAAGACATCCTTGCTGACTATGTCCTCCGTTAATAGCTTATCAGTCTTGCGCATCTTGAACAGCTCCGGTGACATGTATACTTTGTCGATAACGTCATTTTCCAAAAGCCGATAGACGTAGGAAATTGGCAAAAAATCACCAAGAATCAGACTGCCTCCATTTGAGCTCACGTATAAGTTAGAAGGCTTAATGTGGCCGTGCACCACGTCATAGGAACTGTACAAAGCATTCAACCTGAATACAGCCATATGTGTACTAGCAGACCGGTGTGTGTAAACGAACGGGTGTGTGCCAATAAAACCGGAGTGTGTGCGACATACGCATTTATGATGGACTGGGCATTGCTCAGTATGAAGTTGGCATCGTACTGACGTGATTGCGACCCTTTTATCAAGTCCACCCATTTTGTCACCGGCCCATTTCGGCAGTAGGGCCTACCGGAAAGAGTCGTTCTGATGGCGAAGCGGTGGCTTACGACATGAGGGCCACGACGTACTCGTCGTCAATGTTTTCTTCATGGCGTTTCAAAATCAAACTGTGGTCCACTCTGGAAGATGACAAATTGCACCAAGAAAGGGTCGCTTATGATGCGCTGTCGTGCGGAACAGCATAGGGTTCCGAGTGGGGATGATTACGGAAGGATGTGAGCGTCTGCGTAGCTCTTGTCAAAGCGTTCGATGTATCTCTCCAGAGCCGCTTCCA
The DNA here is from genome assembly GCF_000223845.1 of Gregarina niphandrodes. Taxonomy (NCBI): domain Eukaryota; phylum Apicomplexa; class Conoidasida; order Eugregarinorida; family Gregarinidae; genus Gregarina; species Gregarina niphandrodes. The sequence goes on along the minus strand of NW_011645785.1, from coordinate 45,026 downwards.
GGGTGTTGGCGTCCCGGAGAATATCTTTGCAGCCGGCGGGGTCTTTTTTTACGTTGGCGTGCGAGATGAACCCGAGTTCTTGCGTCCTCTTCGGCAGTGGCGAGATGACCTTCGCAATCTCCCAGCCTTCGGTGTCTTCGTCGTCGTCATCCGCGTGCAGCTTGAACACCTTCACGCCCTCTTCTTCTGTCGCAGCCTCTTCCTTCCAGCGACCTAACTTTTTCAAATTCTCTCCCAGTCCCGCTGCGTCCTTTCGCAATTCGTCCAACTCGTCCATGAGCCGGCTCTTCGCCAACTCCTGCTCGTCGATTTCCTCCAGACATAGCTCATACTCCTCTTCATTCAACTCCGCCTCGTCGTCCTGCTCTTCATACTCCTTCGTTGCACGCACCAAGTTGTCCACAAACTTGTCTATCTTCTTCACACTCTTTTCTAAAGACGCTCTAGCTCCAGATCACAGCCGACCCGACCCC
>NW_011645785.1:35743-44533 GCF_000223845.1 Gregarina niphandrodes | reverse complement strand
CACCCTTAGGAGCAGCACCCCTCCCCTAGAGACGTACATTTCATCCTGGACTTGTTGTCGCTTGGCAGGCGCAACCAGTTTCAATATCCACGAAACACCCGTCGGATGGTTGGTGCTGTTGCTGAACTGCGTCAAACAGCGTACTGGCTCAAAAGCCTTGGGCCATTTGATATCGGTCATTTTGCATATAGAAAAATAACATGTCTGACACTGAAGAGAGTTGGGACGCTGCGAGTGAGGAAGAGGAAGTTCCCGCTAAGCCCGTAGCCGCCAAGTCGCCGGTAGCCGCCAAGCCCGTAGCCGCCAAGTCGCCGGTGGCTGGGAAGCCGGCAAAGTCGCCAGTTGCAGCAGAGTACGGTGTGGCTGTTAAGGAGTTTAAGGTTCCTGCCAGGTTACTGACGCCATGTGACGACCCGGAGCAAGAACGGTTGCGGTTGCAGAAGATAAACGAGCTGCGTGAGCGACAGATGGCTGGCGACATGTTCGGTCTGGACGACCATGACTCTAGTTCCGAGGATTCGGACGACCCGTTCAACTTTAGAGCTAAAGCTCTTGTCGAGGGAGCTAAGAAGAAGGCCGTCGCCAAAGAGCCGGAAGTTACCAAGGACCCGTATGAGGGTGTCAAGGTGAACAGGCTAACCGAAGTCGACGCTCTCTGCGACAACTTACAAATCAAAATTTCCAAGTCGCCGGCCAAGTCAGGCATCTGGCTCCAGTTCCTAGATAGACTGCTCGGAATGGTCGCAGGCAAGATGGAGCCCTCAGACCTCCAAAGCTTCGAGAAGAAACTACGGGACGCCATTGCCCGGAGAACCAGAGAGAAGAACATTCAATTCTCCTCATCCAAAAAAGGCACTGACCTGAAAGTAAATCTTAAGAACCCTCAGGCAGAGCTGGCCGTTGTGGAGGGTTATGATGACGACGCAGACGACTATTCGGACGACGACTATGACTATGAGTTCGATTAGGTGTGCGACTAATAGGATAGCGTGTCTTCCCACGTTCTCAGAACGCCGAGTGGTCAGAATAATGGCCAGAATGATGGTCTGAGTTAGCTCGGTGAAATATCTTGGCTGTAGCAGTAATCTGGTGGTGGGCCTTAATGCAGTGCGTTCACCGCCCCATTTTTCTCAATGAAGGACTTCTGTCACAGTTTAAAACTACCGTGCTACAGTGGTTGCCCGCCACCTTTTTTCTAAAGGCCGTTGATGCAGAAAAGGCCCAACAGTAAGGCACCTGTTCGTCACACTTATAACTTCAGATCAACAGATGCAACAGGCGGTGTCAAAGCGAAGCAGGCTAGGATCAGTCGCGGAAGGTAAGGAGGGTTCCCATCACCTCACGGGTGTCCATGCTTATGGGTGTCATCACCTCACGGGTGTCCATGCTTATGGGTGTCACGCCCATTGGTGCCACGCCCATTGGTGCCACGCCCATTGGTGCCACGCCCATTGGTGCCAAGCGGGATTACTATTTCGGCGGGTACACACGGGAAGCGCTTACCTGACACACGGGAGTGCTTTCACGGATGAATGTTCCCGCGGACGAGTTGAAACTGTGCCCCTGGTGACTGTTTTAACCCCAGAGTTGCCGGCCTTGGCCCAAGGCGAGAATGAGTTATTAGTGCGTTTGAATCATGAGGATGATGGTATGCCAATAGCGGGAGACCCTCGATGCATTCGACAGGAGGACTTGGAGGTGGTGGTGAAACCTAGTGTTATGTTTTTGGCGAGCGAACACAAGACGTGTGATTTGTGTCTGGATTTCGAGGTAGTCCAAGTGCGACTGAACATAGGTGGCCTTGCATTCCGCGATATTACTAGTAACCCCTGGGTGTTGCAGGACGCGCAGATAGCGGTGACTGTGATGCACCCGACGGAACCTTTACAGCTGACCAGCTGGACGTCTTACCGAAGTACAGAGAGCCACAAGACGATGACGATGCAGGGACTACATTTAGACAAGTACTCGTACCAACATCCGGATGACCCGGGCGTAATAGGTACGAGCAAGAGGGTAGAGCAGGGTGCTGGGTACGACCAGACGACTGGATACGAACAGGGCGTTGGGTATGACCAAAGTGCTGGATACGACCAGAGTGCTGCATACGACCAGTCGGTGATGTTGGTGAGGTGGGAGGCGCGATTCCCCATGGTTACCATAAGGTGTGGACCGTACAAGGGTTTGCGCAATCACGGGTGCACGTGCTACTTGAACTCGCTACTGCAGTGTTTGTTTCATTTATCTAGCTTCCGGAAGTTCATTTACCAGACTACTCTGGAGGAGGACCAGCTGCTTTACGATAAGGTCGCCAAGTATCTGCACTCAAAAAAGTATTCCGAGTCCAGCTCGACATACCAGCTGGACGACCTCTTCCGATGCCTCAACCATGAACTACAAGACAGTCCCTTTGACGGCGCCCTCTCACCCGAAGAACTTGTACAATTAAGTCCCGAAAGACGGACGGTCTGCGGGCTAACGAGAGATGAATTCAAACCACGACTTAGCACTCATGGCGCCCTCCAAAAAATATTCATGCAACTGCAGCCCAACTCACCTCTCGAACAGTACTTCCTGTCCCATGAAACTCACCTTGAACCACCCGGAATGGAGCGCCTTGGTATCGATCCACACGCATATGCCACGGCACACCAAGCTAGGACCGGAAGGGTGGCCCAGAACGTAAAGACGGTCGAGGACGGAACGACGGCTCAGTATGGAAGGTCGGTCGAGGACGGAACGACATGCAAGGCATCAGCCCTCGAGACGTCGACCGCCCAAACGTCGGCTGCCGAAAGCAGTGGCCAGACGGGGGGCGAGGCATTGCCGAAATGCAGGCTGCCTCGACCCAGCGGTGTGGTGGAATGCCTGCCGCTTTTAAGTTCCTTCGGTTGGATGGGCAACGACCTCTTTATTCAACACGACGTTCAAGAACTGAATAGACTGCTTTGTGACAAGTTGGAGTCGGAGTGTCCCGATCCCACGAAGGCTGCAGAGAGCAAGGTGGCAGGGGAGAAGGTCGTTGCGGCCGCAGAAGTTTCCCCCAAAGTTGCATCTGTGGAAGAAGTTAAGGAAGCGGAGACTGCCACTACAACGGATGGACGGATGTCGGCTCGAGACGCTTTGAAGGAGATGTTTGGAGGCTTGACGGAGTGTTACGTAAGGTGTGCGGAGGTTAATTATAGTAGTGTCCATGACGAGGAGTTTTATGACGTTCAGTTGGATGTCCCTTCTACAGGGGAGTGCACTCAATCCTGTGCCCCGCTACCTGGCCAGGCACCGAATCGACGTTCTTGTCTATGCACCAGACAGACAAGAGAGCAGACCGGCATCTGCCCCTGCCAGTGCCAGTGCATCGAGGGTTGCTTCGACCGCTATGTACAGCCCGAACTCCTCGAGGGGATTGCCATTGAGAAACACGGCCAACGAGATGCCATTAAGGGACAAACCATAAAGGTATCCCCTGACATTCTCCAGCTCCATCTTAAGAGGTTTAAATATGACATTACCAACATCATCAAAATTAATAACTATCTCCAATTCCCTGGTACTCTAGATCTTGGTAAATGGAAAACAGCACACCTTTCAGACACTCACAGATCAGATACCAAACCACCCTCGGATTTCCAGCCATCAGATGCACAGCCATCAGGCAAACTGGATACCAAAGGACCAGACGGGAATCAGTCCAAGAACACCAGCAACAAGGATGCGGGAGTTAAGAAGGACATCGGGGTTAAGAAGGACACGGGAGTTAAGAAGGACGCGGGAGTTAAGAAGGACGCGAAGGACGAGATGAAGGACGACGCGAAGGACGAGATGAAGGACGACGCGAAGGGCGAGATGAAGGACGACGCGAAGGACGAGGTGAAGGACGACGCGAAGGACGAGGTGAAGGACGACGTTTACGAGCTGGTCGGTGTCATCATTCATCAAGGCGACATAAATAACGGCCACTACTACAGCTACATCAAGTGTCCGGTAGCGGGAGTACCTTTGATGGACACGATCGGGGGGCAGATGGTTAAAGGTACCCCCGGGTTTCAATGGTACTTGTTCGATGATGACACTGTATACATGACCAACGAGTATTCGGCAACACAAAACAACTATGGTGGTCCTTACCAGCAGCTGAAGCCCAAGACGAGGGCCATCGATGTGGCTGCGCCCCAGGTAAGAGGTGCGGCGCACGGTAGGTGGGGTTATAGTTCAAGCAGCGGAGGGTTGCTTGGAGGAGAGCGTTTAAAAATCGAGGCTCCCACGAACGCAGATGGGGAAGGATCCCTCCTGACCGGCTCTAGTCCCCTGACCAGTTCCAGTCCATTGTCTAGCTCAAGTCCCCTGCCTAGCTCAGGTGCTGTTGCTAGCTCATCCGCCATGCCTAGTCCCCTGAATTGTAGTAGTAGCGTGGCGGGCAGTTTCGCTGACCGCGTGTCGACTCCCACGGACTGGTTCCAGACTCCGGCAGACGTTTATTTAGATGGTCAAGAGGAGGGATTCCTGACTCGGCTGAAAGAGACACCGCTACCGTCTTCTGCCAGTCCCGCTGCTTTCCCGGGACGACTGCTCGGCGGCGTGATTGAAGGCGGGGGCATGTACGAGTACGACGCGGGTTCCTGCCGCCGTCGCGGGGGCACACACGACCAGTACGAACTTGACGAACACGACGGGCCGGACGAGGTGGGTGGTGCCAACTTTGGTGTTTCATCCGCAGGAGGAGGTCTACATTCTGGAGGCCTTCATTCCGGAGGGACCATTCCTTCCGCTGCTCCACCAGTGAAAGCTCCAGCGGTTCTACGTTCAGACTCTGCGTATATACTGCTATACGTGAGAAAAGAAAACGTCCCGAAGATCATGCAATCGGAAGACGTTTGGACCACCTCACCAGGCTTGGTCACTCGCCTCTGCATCGGTGCCGCCTGTGAAGCTTTCCAACAACGACTTAACGACCGTCTGGCAGGTTGTCTACGGGTCGTTACTTACACACCTAGCTACATAATAAGACATACCACGTGGGTTAAGAATACTTGGTACAGTCTGAAGGAGCTGGACCACCATGTCGACTACTCTACGGACGGCGCCAAGACCCAGACAAATCCTAAGGAAGAACTCCTTCTCCAGGAAGAAAAAGGCTTGAAGGAGGGAGACACGTCGAAGATGACGACACTCGACACGGAGACCGGCTCATCTGTGTTGAACGGAAACGCTCTGCCGGACCTGCGACCAGAGGGCAAGTCTGTCTACTTGCGACCGCCCAACGAGTTTACGCATAGTTTCTGGACGGTCGTGTCGTGTGCCGAAAAGCGCACCAATTTTGCCCTCTACTACTTCGATGTGTACCGCCCTTCAGACAAGACTGCAGCGTCCAAGTTAGGTAATGAACACGGGAAGCCGAGTGCTCCAGAATATGGTTTCGCGTTATGGCCCATGGAATACGAGAAAACCTCGTCCAACGGTAGCCGAGTATACACTTCACTGGAAAAGAACAAAGGGTATTTGGACAAGAGTCTCAGCTGCGAGCCAGTGCTAATAACCCTGGTGGCCGACACAGTTTCTGAAGACGAAGGCGATATCGCGACGACCATAGACCCCAACGACATCATCAGTAGACAGGATGCTTGGCGAACTATCGCAGTCAAAATATTTGACCCCTTTGTTCCGGCCACATTCTTCTTGGGATGTATGTCCCTTAAGAAGCCATCAAAGGACATTCTCCAGGAGGAGTTTGTTAAAGCACTCAGGATGCCGCTTGTGGAGGCTTGGACGAGGTACCCGGATATCTACAAGACGCAAGGCATGAGTCACCAGCTTCGCGACTATTTGGACCACCTATGCCAACTGCCCGTGACCGACTTGGAGAACGTCTTGGTCACACGCACGCGTTTCTTCCTCGAGAATAGAGGCTCCTTTGAACCAACCGACTTTCCAAAGCTACGCCAAATGGGCCTCTTGTCACGCGTTGTTTGCACTACCTTCATCGACCTAGAACACCAATACGAGGAAGGCAACTACCGAACGAAACATGTACTAACAGATTCCTTCTGGCCGAGAGTTGAAGACTTTACTGCCTGTAGACGATATTCCAGTGCACTATCTGACCAACTACTTCCCAACCAGCATCTGACGAACCAGCCCGACCAACCTACCACGGAACACTCAGAAGTGTACATTGTACCCTCGGACCCCGACGAAGAGCCGGGTCCAAGACCGGTTTTGAACGCCACAACCGCCCCCAGCGACGTGCGACTGTATGGCGGTCAGGGCACGTGGTCAGAGGACTCGACCGAGAAGCCCAGGGGCGTTGGTGTCCCTCCATTCCCACTAGTCGACTCGAGCGTCTTGGTCTCTGTCCGCTCACTCGGACAGAACGCCATGATGCACGCTGTTCCTGACGGCCTGTGGCAGAGTACTAACACCGGGGGCCCCACGACCGGTTCTGGACCCGGTGTTTCTGGCTCGGGTGTTAAAAGCGGTGTTGGCGCAGAAACGGAGGCGGAGGGGGACGTGGCGTGCAGTCCGATGGCAGTGTTGCGGGACATGCGTCGTTTCCGGCGAGTGGTAGCACAGGAGTGTGATCTAGGGTGGCTGGCATTAGCGATCACAGCGCCAGAGGACGCTCCGGCGCACGAACGTGCGGTAAAAAAGGAGGTGGTGCTCACGGTCGACTTGGAGTGGTCGGTACCCGAATTGTTTGCGGCACTGGGTGCTGCACTGGGCTGCAGTAACCCCTACCGGCTCCTGGTTACGGGTTCCCTTCCTGTCGCATGGAGTCTCTCAGGTTCGCTTGTGTGGGAGGAAAGTTTCCTCTCTCTCTTCGGCCAAACTTGTGCGCGAAACGGCCGCTCCGCCCGCAACCTTCTAGCCGCCTTCGCTTCCGTGCAAATGCGACATGGTTACGTCCCCGCCGTCAGTAACCTCGCTCTCCTCAAAGACAATTATCTTCTCCCCATCTCCCTCGGCGTCGTCATCGCACAGAAACCGCTACTCGGCCCACACCGCCTGGTATCCGTCTACAGCGAGCCCTGGCGTGCCACTCCCGCTGCACTCATTCTCAACTGCGGACTGTCCACGCAAATCGGTAACTCACCAACCGTCCCGTCCCCCGTCCCGTCCCCCGTCCCGTCCCCCGTCCCGTCCCCCGTTCCGTCCCCCGTCCCGTCGCCCATCCCATCCCCCGTCATCCTTTTCCCCTTCTCACCTAGTGACCAAGTCTTCCCTCTGTGTGGGTGTGTGCCCGTATTGCCTTCCGTCTTGACGTGTGTTCGTCTTCAAGTCTATAGCTGTTTTTGTAGACGCGGACTTTGGCAGGAAGGTCTATAAGCGTCTCGGACTCACCCGCGAGGCGACGACTGTCTTTAGTGAGGACTCAATGCGACTAGACGCGTTTCCGGAGTTGCAACGGGAGTGTCGCTGGCTGGAAATCAAGTTCCGTAATCCCGACCGATCTGCAGCCATGGTACCGGTGCTGGATAATACCACAGTTGGGGATATTATGCATAAGGTGGGCTTCCGTGGCGAAATGAAGGACTACGAATTTGTCGTCCACACCAGTCATGCAAAACGGAACCTAACCGACCCTAAAAGTGAGCACACACACTTGGGCACACACGCACTCCGCACACTCTGGACACCGCACACTCTGGACACCGCACACTCTGGACACGCGTCGTACCCACTGTGAATACACACACTCACTCATCACGCGCGCTGATTGATGTCATCCTGATGTCACTCACTCTTCACTCCTTTAACTGTTTGCTATAACGAACCTGTGTTTAGAGACCGCAATACCAAACGGAACTGCAAAACTGGTGACGGCTATGGGGCTGCCATGGTGGAACGCCCAGGTCGTGATAACTGGAAAGACGACGCAGAAACAGTGCGGACCTGGACGACAGATGGCGTTTAAGTGAGCCGTTCTGGGAAACGAGTTAGCTGCACTTTGATCGAGTCTTTGTGACTGAGATTCTTTAGACCGAAATACTTATTTAGTGGAACTTGAGCAATGGCTTCTTAAAATATATGGAGTCGCTCGGAAAGAGGGTGCCTTCTGGCCGTGAGTGAGTGGGCGGGTGGGGGGAAAGGACTCGTGGCGAGTGGGGGAAGGTAATGTACTGGAATCCATTTTATAGGCTGCGGCTTCACCGATTTTGATTGCTAGAATAGGAACCTCAATCGTGCTATCATACAGCTTGATATCCAGAAAGTGTTCTTCATCTTTTAGGTTGCCAACGGACTGCTTGGGGGCCAAGTGGACAACAATAACCTGACATAAGGGCCCGTTCAACACAGACTGCACGATAAGTTTATCGTTAACTTTAACGAACATATCATCTGAAAAACGTCCAGTAGTCTCTCCCACGTTTCGATGAGTTTCTCAGTGCCGGATATCTCAGTGTCGGATATCTCTGTGTCGGGTTACCCTTTGGGAGTTTGCATGGCTCATCCAGGGCTTCCGGTACGGTCGGAAAGATTGCGTCAAACAACTCCATCCGTCAAGCCCGCACCTCTAATACTCGTCGACAGTCGTACTCGGAATAGTTGGTTAAATTTCGGGTTGCGTGCTGGTACAAGCAAAATCACATCGGTTCAGACTCGAACATTGACCCAGGCAGGCAGGCAGTCAGGCAGGCAGGTTCTGAAGCGGGTCGGTTCTGCAATAAAGTCGGACCCGAGTATATTGAGTGAGTATATGGAACTAAACATTGGTGGGCATTGGCGGGCATTGGTGGGCATTGGCGGGGAGTGGAGGCGATTTGAGACTGGGAAGGGATGTGAGCTGATCTCCGG
>NW_011645785.1:28808-35560 GCF_000223845.1 Gregarina niphandrodes | reverse complement strand
GGGGGGATGTGAGCTGGGGGTATATAAATTGGAAATAAGTCGGCAAATGCTGAGTGAGATAGCGTTGGAAGCTCGGACGTTGGCGAAGGTGGCGCGTGTGGGTACGCATTCGCACATCCGTGGGATCGACGACTTGGTGGGACAAAGGAAGGCTCGACGAGCGGCGTCAGTGGTGGCGAAGATGATAGAGGAGGGCCGGCTAGCAGGTCGTGTGGTGTTATTGAGTGGACGGCCGGGTACGGGGAAGACGGCATTGGCGTTGGGTATGGCTCGTGAGTTGGGTGGTAGTTCGATTGCTGGGGGTGAAGTGCCGTTTGTGCACATGACGGCATCGGAAGTATTTTCTTTGGACATCAGCAAGACGGAGGTTCTAACCCAGGGTTTGCGTAAAGCGATAGGTGTACGTGTGCGGGAGACAACGGAGGTGTTGGATGGGGAGGTGGTTGAGTTGAGTATCGAGACGCCTTCGGGTCCGACACAGTCTCGTCGCGGTACGATGACATTGAAGACGACTGACATGGAGAGCCTTTATAATTTGGGTCCTAAGATGATTGCATCATTAGAGCAGCAAAAGGTGACGGCAGGAGATGTGATTTCGGTTAACAAGAGTACCGGTCGTGTTACGAAGGTCGGACGTTCTTTTATGCGAAGTACAGAGTACGATGCGGTGTGTCATAACCTTGCCTACGTTCATTGTCCTGAAGGCGAGATACAAAAAACCAAGGAGGTAGTGCACTCCGTTACACTACACGAAATTGACGTCATCAATAGCCGTACACAAGGCTTCCTAGCCCTCTTTGCCGGTGACACGGGGGAGATCAAACAAGAAGTGCGTCATCAAGTGGATAGTAAAGTGGCCGAATGGCGTGAAGAACAAAAGGCCGAGATAGTCAGCGGTGTTCTCTTCATTGATGAAAGTCATTTACTAGATCTCGAGTGCTACTCATATCTAAATCGCGCCTTAGAACTTGAAAATGCCCCACTAGTTATACTAGCCACAAATCGAGGTGTAACCAAAATTAGAGGTACTGAAGACGAACAAGGTCCTCATGGTATACCTATTGACTTCCTAGATCGCACACTCATTATACCCACCGACCCTTACACACCCGAAGAAATAAAATGCATAATACAACTTAGACTCACTGAAGAAGAAATAATCATGGAACCTGATGCTCTTCAATTACTTGTAACCATAGCTACAGATACATCTCTTCGATATGCATTACATCTCGTCTCAATTGCTGGCGTATATACAAGAAAATTAAAGTCAACCAAAATTACAATCCAACATGTTCAACATGTTTACAACTTATTTATTGATATAAAACGAAGTACTCATTACCTACAACAATACGAAAATCAATTCCTATAAAGATGATCCCCCCGGGTGGACCTCCTCCCCCCCCGGGTGGACCTCTCATGATTAATTTCTTGGAGTGACTTATTATCATTTTTCGAAGTGGATTAAAGGTCAGGGTGGATTAAAGGTCAAAGTGGGTTAAAGGTCAAAGTGGGTTAAAGGTCAAAGTGGGTTAAAGGTCAAAGATGTGAAGCGGTTCAAAGATGATCTACTGAATCCATAAGTCGCTTATTTCAATATTCAAATTCCTGTTCTTTTGACCATATCATTTGTTGATGATCTACACTATTTGAAAAAAACATCCGAACTCTTTTCATCTCTTACATCGTGGTAAGAGAAGTAGTAGTATATGATGTCTTGTTGTAACCAGAGGAGGAGTTCTGCATCGGGAAGATGTAGCAAGGAACACCAGGGTACAACACCTGAATCCCCATCGGGAAAGACTGAACTCTGGTGGCTCCAGGAGGACAGTACATGGAAGTAGAGGTAGTAGTAGTAGTAGAAGTCATGTAGCTGGAAGTCTGCATCTTACAAATTTTTACACAATGCTTTTTCTTATTACTCTTAATCTAAGGATCGCACACAAGGGACATAGCACACACAAATAATGACACCGAACCACGGAATTTATTTATACCCACCAGTATAACACCCGGACTGAAGATTACCCGGACTGGAATTGAAGCACCAGAAAAATGCTCTGGTCTATTTAGTTGCCTATAAGTGCTATGGTCGTGCTTGGGGCAGTCTTAGGACTCCAAAAGTGCGCCTAAATGCAGCTAAGTGATGATGCACACGCGTGCGATGAGCGTCGAATTTTTACCCAGACGCTTCTGTTTCGAAACGTTGAATGGGGACCCGAAGATAATTCAGTTTTTCAGCAACGTTCAGCATTCGTGGGCTGGGCAGCCAGAATGTGGAGCGGTTCCAGATTCATACTTCCAATTACATCCCAACGTCGCACTCCAGGAGTTCCACAGAAAAGCACAATCGCATACATGGAATCCTGACGTCGAGCTGCCATCGGGTTCTGTGAGCAGGTCATCGACCGGTTGCACGCCAATTCAACCAAGTGTTGGACCAAAGAATTTGTCTGGGACCCGAATGACTAAAAATCGTCGGAGCAACAAGCGCCAGAGCTTGGAATCGGTGACTACAGCCGAGGAGGAGGATGGGGATGGGGAATATGAGCCTTATGTTCAGATAGATGATGATTATGTGGTGAATGGCGACGGATCGATTTCAGTTAGCTCTCTGTTTGGAATCATTAATTTTTGGGCTGAAGAAAAAAATGGAGAACAATGTTGTGGATCTGCTCGGTAATGGGAAGGTGGTGAAGACAATCCTTTTGGAGGGTTCTGGTGAAACGTAAGTGCTTGGTGAAACATAAGTGCTTGGTGAAACATAAGTGCTTGGTGAAGCATAAGTGGTTGGTGAAACATAAGTGCTTGGTGAAACATAAGTGCTTGGTGAAACATAAGTGCTTGGTATCTATCTATGCACACGGGTCTTGGTCAGTCTTGTGTGGGAATTCCCAAATTCTGGTGTTGTAGGCCTGCTGTAGGTTGTCAAGTGAAAGTGCATTACACGGGTACGCTTACGGATGGTAAGAAGTTTGACTCTAGTATTGACCGTGGCACACCATTTGAGTTTGCTTTGGGTCAAGGACAAGTGATAAAAGGTTGGGATGTATGCGTGATGAGTATGAAGAAGGGTGAGAAGTGTCGTGTGGAATTGCAGCCTGATTTTGCATATGGAGAGCACGGTAGTCCACCTACGATTCCACCTAATGCTGTTCTGGTGTTTGAAATTGAGTTGTTGGAATTTAGTACCCGTAAGGTTCCTGAGGCCATGTCAATGGATGAGAAGTTGACGGCTGCCGGAGAACTGAAGGAGGAAGGAACTGCCTTGTTTAAAGACGGGAAGCTTGGCGATGCCGTCAGACGGTATTTGGAGGCGGCCGGATTGCTTGAAAATCTCGAGAATTGGCCTGAAGACAAACAACCCGAAGCAAGGAAACTCGCCATCTCAACAAACCTCAATGTTGCCTTGGTCCATATCAAACTTGAAAACTGGATCGAAGCAACAATCGCCTGTGCCGCAGTTCTCAGAGATGACCCAACAAATGTCAAGGCTCTCTATCGCCGTGCCATCGCACGCACTGGCATCCAAGAATTTGAACTCGCCATCAATGATCTTAAACAAGCGCTACAAATCGACCCCGAAAATATGGACGTCAAAAAACAAATAACAATCACCAATAATAAACGGAAACAACAGGAGGCGAAGACACGATCCATGTATCAACGAATGTTCTAATGTTCCATGCATCAATGATGACTTGTCAAAGAAGAGCGTTCGAAATTTTCAATTCTTTTTAAACGACTAAACTATGTCGTCAAACACGCTGGCGGCAGATACTGCGCATGTCAGAGGGCATGACTGTCTGATGCAACTGTCGTGTAGGGGTTTGGCACACACGGGAAACTACTAGCTAACATAAGCGGGCGTGTGTTTGAGCGAGTGCAAGCGTGCTGGAGTCGCGAGTGACACCATGTGAGGCTTCTTGACTTTGCGTAAGCTAGAAGGCTTGGCTGTACAGGGACTGGATAAACGTTTCCTCGACCATTTGGTTCGTGGCTGAGACGGACGAGTCTTGGGCGAGAGATGAGACGTCGATTTTTTCAGTGCTGACTGAGAGGTGTGCACTGGGCGTCTTCTTATTGGTTCTGGAGATGGAGGCGACTCCGTCGAAGTTGGGATGTACACGGAGGATGCGCATGCCGGGTTGTGGTTCTTCTTCGAATAGTACACCGAGGTTGATCATTCTCGCAATCACTTTCTTAACAAGTAGTTTTTTGCTTTCGGCGCCACCAGCCTTAGTCTGCACGAACCAGTCAATCAAGGCATTGCGACTGTGGCTCTGTATCAATGCGGTCTGGGCTGCTTGCTCCGTTACGCCAGTCCCTGCGTCGCACTGCGTCCCTCCGAGCTCGCGTTGACGTTCCTGTTCGCGGAGACGGCTCACGAAAATAGTTTGCATAAGGTCGAATTCGTCGGGGTTGACCTGAAAGCGGAGGGGTTGGTCGTTGCCTTCGTCATCAGTGACAGGTTCGTCAAGGTCCACGGGGTCGACTCGGCGTTTACGTTGCGCGTTCATGAGTTTAATCGCAAGGTTCGCGTGGAAGGCCTCGACTGTGTGACTAAAACCGAGCTTAGCGACTGCTTCGCTGACACGGAGCACAGACTCGAGCATACGGGTCGTAGCTCGACTGTCAGAACGATTCCGTTCCCTTACGTTCTTCGCTCGCTGGCGCTCGTTAACGTATTGTCTGATAATGATTTGCCGGGCCTCCTGCGTGAGTCGCGGTCGGAAGTGTCGTGCGACTCGCAGATAAGTCTGTAGCTCTTTGAAACCCATCAAGTCGTCACCATCTGTGGCAGCCTGTTCGCCCTGTCGACGACGTAGACGATGGGCAGCCAGACGCAAATGGGTGTCCTCCGCAACGTCTTCGGTCACGACGAAGAGGAGGTCGAAACGGCTCAGGATCGTCGGTGCCAGTCCGACATTTGCCTGTAGCGTCGCTCCCACTTTGTAGCGGCCCTCGACGGGTGCACAAGCTGCCAATACACTCGCACGTGCGTTCATGGTTGCTTGAATCCCTGCCTTGCTGATGCTGATCGTCTGCTGCTCCATTGCCTCGTGGATTGCCACCATGTCCTTCACGTCCATCTGGTCAAACTCGTCGATACAACATACTCCCGTATCCGCCAATATCAACGCTCCTGCCTCCACCACCGACTCACCCACCTCCGGGTCTTTGTGCACACTCGCCGTCAGTCCCGCCGCCGTGCTCGACTTGCCGCTCGCATACACCGCACGGTCTGCCACGCTCTGAACAAACTTCAGCAATCGACTCTTCGCCGTACCTGGGTCACCGACCACCAACACATTTATGTCACCCCGGAACTTGGTCCCGTCCTGCGGCGACCGCTTCTCCAAGCCACCCGCCAACATGCACAACACCCCCTTCTTCACCTCGGTCAGCCCCCACAACTCTGGCGCCACGTGCCGTGACAATCGGTCCAGGTAGTCGAAGTGTCCCGCCAACGCCTTGAAGCGGCGGTGCTGCTCGGCTGTAATCCCGAACAAACGAGCCAACGGAGACTCCAACAACTCTTGCAACCGACGATCCCCCGGCCCGACTCCTACTGCCTCTCCTGGGACCGCCGCCGCTCCTGGAAGAGAGAATAGTTCGAGGATCACGTGTGAGGCCTGTGTGGCGAGATCCCGTGCCAGTTGGTCTTGTTCCGGTGCGCCTTGTGCGAGCTGCACGTCTGCGCCAATCAGGTGTAATTTATACGAGACGTCTTTGACGCCAAGTTTGGCCAGTCCGGTTATGCCAGGTTCCTGATTTTCGGAGTTAAGCGCGCGCGCCTTTTCCCTGCGGATTTCAGCGGGTTGTTCCTTGGCACTCAGCAACGAGCCGACATCCGGCACGGCAACGACACATCCCACAACCTCGATGAAGTCGCCGGGTTTGCAACGGTCACAGACGGGGCCTCGCACGACGACGTCTACGCTGCGCGGAACGGTCCCTGCAGGCGTCTGTTCCGCCCCGCCCTCCTGCACCTTGAGACGCTGCCAGTCCTCGAAGCGGCTCTTCTCTTTCACGAACCGCCACTTGCTCTTGTTGTGACAGCCAGTTCGTGTGCATTGTGCCGGCTCTGTGAAACGATATTCCTGGCGCACACCTGCAATCTCTGCATGACATGTTTCACATGTAAACACACCCTCGCGTACCTCCGGCTTCACCTCCGTAATGCGCGTAACGACCCCTCGCACGCTCAAGCAACGACCCACGTCTTCCGCACGCAACTCGCGCACACTTCGTCCAACCTTCGGCCGTCGTGGCGCCAAGTACAGCGTCTCTGCAGCACCCACCAACGTCTCCAACCGAGCCACTCGGGGTAACCATCCGGACACCTGCTCCTCACTGAAACCCGACGCTTCCCGCGCCGCAGGACCCAACACCGCCTGTACACGCTCCAGAAACCGAGCAGCTCCACGACGCAACGTAGACTCCAGCAATGACTCCAGTCGCAGGAAGAACAACTCCAAAAACTCCGCCGCCGAGTTGAAACAGCTAGAACCCGGCAACGGCGGCACCATCGTTGACTCGCCGTTCGCAGCACGCCAACGAGCTACATGCACCGCCAACCGCCGACTCTCCACATACTCTCCAAACACATTTAGATCCACGCACACCCTGTTCTTCAGAATCGAAGTCCCCTCCCACAACTCCCGCTCAAACCACGACATCTCAAATAATACCGCTGCAACCATACCATTAGGACAACGGCGGGGGGGAGGGGGGGGGACAACGGC
>NW_011645785.1:27539-28577 GCF_000223845.1 Gregarina niphandrodes | reverse complement strand
GGGGGGGGGATGCCTTACTCTGCTGCTTGTCATACTCCGTGAGATAGTCCTCGAACTCTTTCGAGTACGTGGACTGCCAGATGCGTTCAACACTTTGGTTGCCTTTGCGCAGAAAATCCTCCAACCAGTTGGAAGACAGTTCGAGGTCGGGATGCACTGGAGCAAGCGCCATGTCGAGGATACAAAAAGTCAAGTCTTATTGAAAATGGAGTGCACTTTCGCGCTGTCTAACTCGTAGTAGTGCGAGCCCGCCACGTTCACAGCACACTGCTTCAAAACCTGCACCACCTGCAACAGATCAATGACCAAGACGGAACAGTGCAACACAGAAACAATGACACACAGAAGCAATGACACACAGAAGCAAGGACACACAGGCAAGGATGGGAGGTCGGATGGGAGGTCGGGTGGCCTACGGTTTCGGCGGAGGGGCGGTCGGTGGGCAGGCGGGCGCACATGCGATTGATGAGTAGGCGCCAGCCGGCGAAAGCGTCGTGTTGGAAGTAGGCGGGGAGGATGCCACGTTCGCGGTACTGGCCGAGGAGTTGGTGCCGTTCATGGGCAGTGGTCATCTTGTGGCTGAGAAGTTCGACGAGGACAAGGCCGCAAGAGTAGATGTCTGCCTTCTCGGTGCAGGCGACACCGCCTTCGGGAGCGGCGTAACTGGGTGTGCCAATGACGGCGCCCTGTGTGGTTGTGCTCACGCTCTTCAAACTAAAAGTGCGCGTCAAATCCGCGATCGAACGCGCAAACGAGTAGCCATGCGGCGCCAATGTCCCAGCCTGCGCCGTGTCACGTCGTCGAACCAACTTAGACAATCCAAAGTCGCCAATCTTCAACCGTGGCCCGTGCACAAAGATGTTCTCTGGCTTCACATCCCGGTGCACAATGCCCTGGCTATGGATGTCCCGCATTCCCTTTATCATGTACTTAAAGTACACCAACTCGTACCGCCCCGCGCCGTTCCTATCCATCAAAGGCGGTGTCGCGCGAATTGGACTGCAACACAGTGGCTAAAGTGGGAAGTGGCTGGGGGGG
>NW_011645785.1:14425-27519 GCF_000223845.1 Gregarina niphandrodes | reverse complement strand
GGGGGGAACA
Organism: Gregarina niphandrodes; assembly: GCF_000223845.1. Lineage (NCBI taxonomy): Eukaryota > Apicomplexa > Conoidasida > Eugregarinorida > Gregarinidae > Gregarina > Gregarina niphandrodes. The sequence goes on along the minus strand of NW_011645785.1, from coordinate 27,509 downwards.
GGAAGGGAAGGCGGGCGAGGGGGGGAAGGCGGGTATACTTGGCTAGCCAGTGCCTTAGAGTCGGGCCGGGACACCACTCCATTTGAATTATGAGACAGATCTGGCAGGTCTGTCGTTCATTGCGCGATGCCTCGTCCCGGCATTCGTCATTGGGGGCGTCGTCAAGGAGATTCATTTTGAAGGATATGTCGTCTGAGTCGCACGATGTCCGCGAGGCCCCTTCGAAGAAGACGCCGTCAGAACTGCTGCTGCTATCTTGTCCGTGGAAGCCCTGCTCTGCCACCTCGACCAAGTCGCCTACCGTCCTCGGCGACGAGGCCTCGTTCACGCTATCTAACTGCCGCCGAGAAGCGAACATATCGCTGTCGTTATATATAGCCTGCGCTTCGGGAGAAGCTTCGTCCTTCGCTGCAGGCTTGTCGTTCGTGCTTAGGCTCGGCGAGTTCCCAGCTGAAGATGACTGAATGGGCTTGGGCAAGCTGGACTGTGTGTGCTGCGGCAAGAACTGCGGCTCCTCACACCACCACGTGAAGTAGCGGACGACGTACTTGGACAGGATGTCCCGGTTCGTCGCGACCTCTCTAAAGTACCGCGCCCCCTTCAGGTCGCCAATTACAGAAGCCTCACACGCTACCACCTTGAGCGCATAGAGAGTGTGTCCAGGCTCCATCCGATGAGAAGCTCGATAAACCGACCCGAAACCACCTCGTCCCAGCAGCACGGAGTTCGTGAACGTGCGCTCAAACTTACCGTTATCCAATAACTGGTGCAACGGCGCATTCGGAGGGACTTTGGACTGCGGCTTCGAAGTCCACTGCAACAGCGCCGTGAGCCGGTTGGTGCTGCTACGGATCACAGAGAGCATCCCCTGCTCGCCGGCGATCCCGTTCCCATAGCCTCCCGCGGTGGCACCGCCGGCAGTGGTGGACCCCCCGCCGGGTCCCCAACCGCTTCCCCTGGTCGCTTTAAAGCGGCGCATTCCGGCGAACTCGCCACCAGACCTTCCGCCGCAGGCTCTTCCTCACAAGCGACTCCGCAATTCGCGAGCGTCTTCGGGCCGCCCTCTTCGGGCCGCTGCACTGTCGAAGACGACAACGAGGACTCCTCGCCTCCGACACGTTCACCGCTCGGAAGTTCGCCGCTTCGGAACTCGCCACTCGGAATCTCGCCGCTCTGGAGCTGCGTGGGGCCGCTGCTCTGGGACCGGCCGCCGTTTTGGCTGCCAGACGGACTGATTAATTTGGCTAGCCCGTCTGCAAAAGTGTGTGCACACGCGTGTGAGCCGTCTTCGGCAGTTCCGCGCAGTCGTCCTCGACTGGAACGACCCATCCACCAGCCAATGATGCCGCAGATGGCGGCCACGAGGAAGCCGGTGACGATCCAATTAGTGATTGAAGGGGAGAGTACAGCAACGTAGAGTCCGGAGTTGAAGCTAACGTAAGGGGTAGGCGGGCGGTCTCCCAAGGCGGCGGGTAGCGCTTCGGGCACCCGATATTCGGGGAAGGGCAGCGGTTCTGCTACGAGCGGCGGCGCGGAAAGCGGCGGGACGGACAGCGGCGGGACGGATAGCGGCGGAATGCCCGTAACCCAGGTCGCAGTGGGCTGCGGCTCGTCCGCAGCCTTGGCGGTCAGAAGCATCTTCACCGTCTTCTGCTTGTATTGCTGCGAGTACCCGTCTGGCCCAATGCCGCTTAGCAAGCTGGTTGTTGTCAACTCGTCTGTGAGCGAATCTATGGAGGACGCGGAGTCCGGCCCCACTGGAGGGCGTATATAGAGTTCGGGAAGCGGTCCGTCGCAGTCGCCGCGGTCAAGGTCGCAAGCGGCGACCTGTCCAAGCAACCAGCCGTGTGCGTCGAAGACGGGGATGGATGCATCATTGACAACCACCAGAGCATCCCGCGTTTCTGTTGGGGGGTCCTGACCGTGAACCAACTGGACAGCGCCATCAACCTGTTGGACAACACAGTCACCCACAAGACTGGGTTCCAGACCAGTCCCTGGCTCCAGAGCAGCCTGCAAGCCAGTTTCCATACCAGTCTCTGGCTCCAGATCAGCGACGTCTGTCTCGTCGGCAAGTCTTGTGCGCTGATCATCGGCGTACCGGTTGTAGTCGTGTAGTCTTTTGACAGCGCAGCCTTGTAGGTGTGTGAGTACGGCATTGTAGAGTGCGCTGTTGATGGGGAAGGTCCCTGGCTCTATTTCGAGCAGGCCGTCTCCTAAGGTGAGTGACTTGGTCATTTTGTGCAGCGTTTTCGGCGGGTAGACGTTGAGGATTGCGTGAGGGAAGGTGAGCTTAAGATACCGCGCATCCGGGCGGCCACAGGAGCCATCAACGGTGTTGGAGGAAGGTGCGAGTGCTCGTGCCACGGAGCAGAGGTCCAATGTGACTTGGTTGCCTTCTGCGAAGATGGCCCGACCTAGTGCACCTTCAATGAGTACTTCAGCGCAGCTGACGCCAAACACGTCGTAAGCAGTGTCTAGTTCCCAGCCGCGGGAGGGTAGACAGACACCGGCCGAGAGTGAGACACCTGCGGCAGTTTCAGAGGCATTCAACAGACACTCTGCCTCGCTCGGTCGCATCGGGCTTTCGCCTACCGATCCAATTGTGGTCCAGCTGAATGACCAGTCGGCCTGTTTCTGATTCTCAATTGGCAGGGCGGAAATGGTAATGGTCGATGTCGCAATCTCCAAGGCTATGTCTTCGCCGATTTTATCGAAGGGACCGTTGCTCTTCGAACCGCTGCTCGCACTCCTACCGCTGCTCATACCCCTGCCGTATGCGGATTTCGAACCACCGGTGCTGCTACCGGTCATGGGCTTGCCGTTGAGGAGGTTCAATGTGATCACCTTTTGGGTTTGCCGACCGAGTAGATAATGTTTGGGGAACAGGGGTGTGGCAAAGGGTGTTTGTTGCAACACGTGTGTTATCGAGAGATCCGGAACCGGTACAAATTCACCAGAGAAATCGAGGAAGGCCAGTCCGCCATCTGGACCTGCTAGTAGTCGTGCCGTCTGTTGTCGTAATTCGGCCTGGATCGCCGCAGGCAAACTTGTTGATAACTCGTTCCAGGCCCAAGGACCACCTTCCAGATCATTTTCCAAACTGCAGACATCATCTTGGAATGAAGTCAGTCCTGCTTCAAACGAGAATCCCGTCGCCTCCGACTCCTCCCGCGGTAACGGTACAGCCCACAAGAAGGCACCGTTCAACCAATCCAGAGCATATATTGATCCACGCGTGTCCTGAAGAATCAACAACCGCTGTGACGGCGGTATCAAAGCGCTCAGTGTGTCCTGCAATTTACTACGGACATGATCCCCCATTTACATTTTAATAATTCCCTACCTCCCAACGCCTACTCCCAACCCCACCCTGCCTCTATCTTGAGGTCCGAACCCATCACGTGTGCTGAGAAATCAATCCCACCCAGCCAAACTAATTTGCGTTTACTGAAATCAATTAACCACCCTTTTGCTAGACACACACCCTGTCACAGACACACACCCTGTCACAGACACACACCCTGTCACAGACACACACCCTGTCACAGACACACACAGTCAGTTAAGACACACAGTCAGTTAAGACGCCCCACTCAGTCAAGACACACACCCTGGACCGACCCGACCGATGAAGGTATGGCGTTCAGCGCAGGGGGTAAAACGACTGGTATGACCGAGGCGGCCGTATACGGCCTACATGGACCACCGAGGCAACATGGTTATCAGATCCTCGGCCACGTTGGACCACGAGCGGACACTACTATGAGCCGCCGGGGGTGATAAATTTAGTGACTGGAAAGTGAGACGAACAATGCGGAGTTCGGTCGCGACGGCAGCCGGCATTGCAGGTGACCCTCGCTTGCTAAGCTTGATTTACGCAGCGACAGGAGAACAGGTGTTCGCACCTGACAATAGCCTTGCGCCCAACGGCAACGTACAGAGCAACAGTGGAGGTGACGCCGGCATGACCAAGAACGGTGGTACTCCCACCAGTGACATGTATAATGGTGGTATGAATAATGGGGGCATGTATAGTGGAGGCGTGTATAGTGCTGGCATGCCCAACGGCGGTATGTACAACGGCGGTATGTACAACGGCGGTATGTACAACGGCGGTATCTACAACGGCGGTATGTACAACGGCGGTATGTACAACGGCAGTATGTACAACGGCGGTATGTACAACGGCGGTATGTATAACGGCGGTATGTATAACGGCGGTATGTACGACGGCGGTATGTACAACGGCGGTATGTACAACGGCGGTATGTACAACGGCGGCAACTGCACGACGCCCACATTTCCGGGTCCGGCTGCTTCCCCGGAAGAAGCGGTTCTTAGAGGACACGAGTGTGCAGCGGCTCCGTATATGCAGAGGTGGAAGGACTTGGTGGACAAGCACTTGGAGCTTTCTACGCAGTATCAGGTGACCAATGCGGAGATGTGCAGACAGGATCAGACGTACCGCACGTTGTTGGCAGCTATCGAGTGCGACAATGCGGGTGCGAATGGTCAGGAACGAGACGCGAATGCACAGCTTTCTGCTGAAGAGTTAGTGAGTACGCTGGAGACCTTGGAACAGTTAAGGGAGAAAGCGGAAGCTCTTTGTTCAGAAGTGAAGAAAAAAGAAGAAGAGATCGCTGCGTGCGTGAACCAATTAATCACAGCCAGAGCCACCTTTAGGTCTATCTTGGCATCACAGCCGTGGCTCTGGAATCCCGCCGCAAGCGGGCCACCTCAAACGATGTTCGCACAACCCCTGTTCGCGCAACCTCCGGCCTTCCCCTTCGCCCCTGGCCCCTGCGCCAGCTTTGTGCCGCAGACTATATACCAGTACTCCAGTCCTTACCTTCCCTACCCCCCGACTATGCCGTTCGGAGAGGAGGAGGACGACGACGACCTCGCTGACGAAGACCTAGATGGCCAATAATGGCAACACGTGGCAGGTACCCGCAGAGGCGGCTGGTACCGACCGAGGTGGCATGCGGGATAGACTAATACGGGGCAACACCTTTTTTGTAGCCAGCTGGACAGGCCCATCGTTATCAAAGTTCGTGGGCGTCGAAGCGGGGTGGCCAAAAAGGGTGGCCAAGAATAAAAATCAACGCAATGGCGTCACTAGATTTGCTTACCGCCGCTGGCTTCCGCAAAGACGGACGGATGCTGGACCAGCACCGCCGCGTGAAGGCGGAAATGGGGTCCTTCGGCGCCAACGGCGGTGCCACGTATCAGTGCGGGAAAACTATGGTCATGGCGCAAGTTATGGAGGACGAACAAGTAAGGTATTTCCCAGCCGGTGCTCAAACGTGTGCACACAGCTCGCACATGTGTGCACACGCCTCTCACATGTGTGCACACACTCATCGCACACGTGTGTGTAATTAATCGTGTTATCGTTGTAATGAGTTGTTAACGTGGTAATGCGTAGGTACCGTGCGCGAGCCCACAGTTAGTGGTTTCGTTGTCGTGGGCGCCGTTTGCTTTCCCCGAACGGCGGTTGCAGCGGCAGAACCGTTTATCGTCTACGTACGAAAAGGCGTTGAAGGATACGTTTGAGCCGGTGTTGCAGAACAAGACGAACCCGGCAGCGGCGATAAACGTGCAGTTGACAGTGCTGTGTGCTGATGGTGGGACCTTGGCGGCGTGCGTGAATGCGACAACGTTGGCGTTGACACGGAGCGGCTATGCGTTGGACGATTTAGTGATAGCGAGCACGGTCGCCCTGGCGGACGAGTATCTGTTTGTGGATCCGACACATTACGAGTTGATTAAAAAGGACTGTGACCTAACTGTGGCGTGCTTGTCGCGAACTAAAGAAGTTGCACTAATGTCGTCAGAGTGCAAGACCAAAGTTGATAACCTAGCACTCATGCTCGAGACCGCTACGGAGTCTTCCATACGCGACGTCCTGCCCGTCGTCGTCGCAGCACAGGAGGCACACGCACAACGAGTCTCCATTCTGCGCACCCTCGTCAGCGAACGCCTCATCGCGTCCGTGTGACCAACGCGCATCAATATGCTGCCAGCTTACTTACTGCTGTCGGATTACGATTATTGGAGTAGACTATGCTGGTTCAGTATTAAGATGGCTTCGGCTTCCGCGGCTTCCGCGGTTTCGGTCGGTTGCCGGCCACCTGTTGGTCACCTGTGCACGGCGCAACACGTCCGGACTGAGCGTCGACGACCGGAGGACCGGCCATTGCCGAGCCCATAGTGGTTTGTTGCAGGAGCGCGTTCAGGAGGAATTTGTTGGTGCTGATCAAGTGGTCGACGAGTTTATCAATGAGCCCGAGCACCTTGTTGTCTAGTGGACCTTGGCTGAGCGTCGACAGCGGCTGGACGGCCGACAGCGGCTGGACGGCCGACTGCGGCTGGACGACCGACTGCGACTGGACGACCGACTGCGGTGAGGCCAATGGCTGCAGGGTCGACTGCAACTCTGCCGTCGCTGGCGGACTCATTGACGGCGGACTCATTGACGGCGGACTCATTGATGGCGGACTCATTGGTGGCGGACTCGTGACCGGAGTCAACTGCATGGCCGCCTTTAAGCCTGTCCTGATGGCGGTCGCGCCGCGGTCGTAGTTCAAAGGCGTGTCGACGTCGTCCGACGGACTGAACGCCGCTTCCGTCGCCGCGGAATCGGCCTCGCTGGGACTGACTGCCTTGCAGGGAGTGGCCCCTGAGTCGGACGCTCCCGGTCCGGGTTCTTCCGATCCGGGTTCTTGCGGCTGGACTGGGACTAGAGCCTCTCCGGCGACAAAGCTCCCGTCCAAGTCCCCGACAGTCTCTAGGCCGCCTACGAATTCACTAGACAGCTTGCTTGCTGCCGGTGTACTTGCCGGAGTGCTTATGAGCGGCGTGGCCGCGCCAGATGCTGTGGTCGCAGCCGACTCGCGAAGTCCCCCAGCCGCCTTTACGTAAGCCGGAGGTACGTAAGCCGGAGGTACGTAAGCCGGAAGATCAGTAACTGGAGGCAATCCTGAGTTTCCGGGGAAATCCGTATCTGGATGAGGGTCTTCCATGCTTGTTGCCGGAACGACGTCATCAGGAACGACTCCATCAGGAAGGGTTTCGTCCTCCGTAGTAGCTCGGCTCTTTCCACTCACTCCGTTCTCGACCACGTTGCCTACCTCCCCTTCTCTAGCCTGGCCTGACAATTCAACCTCACCTGACGATTCAACCTCATTTGGCAATCCCTGTTCCACCGGTCCGGTCTCTTCGCTTTCGCGTCCCATATCGTTGAACACGTTTACGACCGTGGACGTTGACCCCGGATCTGTGTGGTCCGGCGGCGTCATCTCTACCGAGTGCGTAGCCGACAGGGCCTTGTCGCTCTGCTCAATGACCTGAGGCTGGCCTACATCCGAAGGTCTTGGATCTGAAAGAATTGAGTCTTGCGACGGAAGCCTTCCCTCCATCGAGACATCAGGAGAGACGACCGATCCAGCCGCGGTCGCCGCCCCAGGCTCAACTACACTGAGGAGGTCAGTCATTGACGGGGCGGCCTCGGAATCGAGCCTGACTCTTTTCGCGCCGGCACCCTCGCTGCAATTCTTATCGACGGCCGGGTCGCTGGTGGCAAACTTGCGTTTAGTACCAACGCCGTCCGGCACAGTCTCACTATCGACGGAAGACGCACTACTGTCACTAACTTCGAACAAGCTCCTCACCGCTTCCACAACAGGTACAGCGGGAGCGTCTACAACCGGAACTTCCACTACAGGAACGTGTACTACCGGAGCGTCTATCACTTGGGTCTCCGCCACGGGCGTCTCCTCTTCCGCTCCCATACTAGCTGCGTCCATGCTCACGTCAACGTTCGCCGCCTCAGGTTTTGACGACTTAGATTCTATAGCCATTTCTACCTCATTACCGGAGTCCTCAGTGCTATCTGACGAGCTACTTGAATTGTTCTTCGCATCAGTTCCTTTGGTCCCAACAGTCTCAGCAACGATAGTCTCGACTTCTTGTCGAGGATCGAGGTTCTTCTTCTCAGTGCCCGGGACGTTAAATTGAATGACCTTCGACGAATCACTCATGTCCGATTCGTCGCTGCTACTATCACTGCTAAATTCGAGGCCAATCGATTGCGCTACGGCTGTCGGCGTAGTTTCTTTCTGTTGAGTGTCGGACTTAATTAGAGATGAATTCTCCTTCACGTCACCCTCTGGGTCAGACGAGTCCTGGGTCACGCCTGGTTGCTGCTCAGCAGCCGGTACCTCATCAGGTTGCTGCTCCGTAGCGGCTATCGCCGATGGTTCTTCAGCCAAGCTGGCGGGAGAGATCTCTTCCACGTCCGCCATTGCCACGTCTTTGCCTGGACCTATCTGGAGGTTGACAATTTGGTCTATACCCGTCTCCTGCGTCTCAAGCGCCACGTCCTCACTTTCAGAGCCCGATCCTGACATCGAGTCGGCGTCAAGGTCAATATCACCGATATCCGGATCCTGACTCCGCGTTACCTCTCTAATGTCTCCCTCGATGAGTTTATTCCATATGTCCTGAGCAATTTCTGCCCCCAGCGGTAAAGGCTGGGATGCCGCAGACTCGACGTCATCCTTGGCCCAGCAATCAAACCAAATCTCGGGGCGATGAACGTAAGATCCAAATTTAAATAAATCAACTCTAGCAAATGGTCGCACTGGCCAGGTGGTCTCCATTTCGAACACACTCATCGTCTCGCCTTTCTTCTTCTTCCCCGCCTCTGGAGCAATTACGGTCTCACCGTGATCAGATAGTCCTGACAAAAATGCCGACAGTTCCTTATGATAACTGACGTCAAATCTCTTCATTTTGGTCACAAATGTGGAGCAGACTATCTTGCGAGTCATCTGAACGAACCTATTCTCGAATACTGAATTAGCATAAGCCATAATGAGGAAAATTTCCAGGAGCACACGCGTTTCCAAATCGTCCTTTAATTGATTCCAGCGCGCACAAAATATTTCCAGCAATCCAGAAAAGCAGGTAACGGCAGCATTAAGCCCTGCAATTGTTGGTCCCCCGCTGGTGGGTGATCCGCTAACTGAAGCCTTCCGCGCTAAGAATAATAGATCGTTAGCTAAATGAACTGCTACATCCTGTATCGCCTGAACCGAAATCCGATTACATCTGCATGCATATCCGATCATATAAGTTGCTATTTTCTCCTTCGATAGCTCATTGGTTGTCTGGTTCCTAAAGGCGGTAAGGATTCTATTTAAGAACATATTACCGTGAACCTCAAAATCCAAATTAACGATTCCGAAGAATAACAGAGGCAGAACGGGGGAATCGTAGGCCCCAAGACAATTTTCTTCGAAGTCATCAAGCAAGTGGCTTAGCAGAATGTTAGTCACCTTCAATGTTTCTGGTCCGGCACGAGATTTCCGACTGGATGTAATCGACTGAATATCACTGACCTCACTCATCAGCAACCCTCCTCCAGATCTCACATCGATCTGCGGGGATGCCGGCTCACTTCCTATAGCGCTTCCGGATCCCATGGCGCTGCCAGAATCCATGATGCTTCCAGCTCCGGCGGCTTGATAAGGGGACATCATGGGAGACAACATGGGCGATACGATGGGAGACTGAGGCGCCTGGGCGGCATATGCTGTAGGTCCTAACACGTCTTGAAGCACTTTGGCAGATTCCGAAAAGTGTTTGTCAAATGTTGACCGCCGTAGAATTAAGGTCTTTTTAGACTCGAATTCCTTAACGAAGAACCTGTATAAAAGGCAATAAGCAGCATCTAGCTTGAGCTTGACTGGTCCTACTTCTTCCTCGGTCTTAACTTGATTATACTTCTTATACATCAGATCTCGGTTTCGAACCATTTGTTTAGCCTGCTCCAGCTGTTGCGCCGAATAACGATGCTTCTTAGACTGCAAAATCCGGGTGAGTTCGTCGGCTTGTTCCTTAAGCCAAAAGTTGAACTGGTCTTCATCGAATCCTTCTGCAATGTCGTCATCCATCCGCTCAGTCTCCATATTATGAAGATAACGGATAATGAACGTCTGTAGAGTCCGGTACAGCTTATAGGTATCTATGGTATCCAGTTGCACATAATTTCCGTTGTCACTGAAGGGCTTCAATGATGCGCGCGACATTAATCCGAGGACGGCTTGTATGTAATTCAAAATATACGTGCTGGTCCTTCTCGCATCTACTATGGAGGTTCCAATCTGCTGAAATTCTGGAGGAGGAGCTGACTTTTGTAGGACGTCTATCATGTATGTGCCTCGACTGGTAAAGAACAAACGGAACTGTCGGAAAATAGCATCGCATAGCAGGTCGCGAATCCGGTCGGAATTGGGGTCGTAGATGTAGGGCAGACATTTGGAGAAGGAGATATCATCCTCCGTCAGACCGTCTTCCCTTTGCTTGGGGTCATAGACGAGGCAAATAACGCGGCATTTTGCGTCGTGTTTGTTCTGGATTATTTTCAAGTCAGTTACACCTCGCAGCTTGTCTGCCGCCCGTGGGTGGAATGCCAAGACCGTGACGAGGAAGCGGAAGTCGAAAGACTGCCGGTCGATCAGTTTGTTCAGCGGTTGTCCCTGGATTATTTTGATACACCGTTGCCGCACGTCATCAATGCTCTTGCACCGAATGTCCTTCGAAAGCACGACATCTTTACCGTAACCGTAGTCCCGGTACTCGTCGTGGTCATGGAAGGTCTTTAGCTGCTGAACCAAGCTGCTATATACAACTCCGAACAAGTCGCCACGACTACTCGCTATTCCATGCAAACAACGGATCCACTGACTAAACTCCCGATCACTTGCTATCAGCACATTGAAATCCAACACCGTCTGGCGCACCAGACTCTCCAACTTCTTATGCGACTCCACGCTCCGACTTTTCTCCACCAGCAACTCATTCACATACTCCGCCAGCCGCAAAACCTCAGCGTTGTTGTCACGCTTGCTCGTACGAAACACCACCTCTGCCACACGCGAGGGACCACCCGCACCACTCGGAATCGGCGTCTTCTTCGGCCGACCTCGACCCCTCGGAGGCATCTTTATAAAACAGTGGCCCTCCCGGCCGCAATCCTGCAATTCCCCCCTCTCCCTCCTCCTTTCCCAACCCGGCCGCGTCGCACTTGACCTGGTCGCGACTAGTTATCAGCATTCGGTTATCAGCACGAACTAGCTTTGGGCCAGCAATGCTTTAGCCTCTTCAATAATTTCGGAGGGAAAGCCACAGAATCGTGCCGCCTCGATGCCGTCGCTGTCTTTTTCAACGCCCGCCTCAACCAAATACTTGTTGTTCCCTCGGGATGAACCAAGTTTGAGAGGCATCGTGTTCGGAATGAGTGACAGCTCGTGGAAGTGCGTAGCGCATAAAGACGTAATGCCAGGCAGCGTAGTCAAATACTTTATGATCGCTGACGCAAACTTTAAGCCGTCCTTGACTGATGTTCCTCTACCTAGCTCATCTAATATAACTAATCCAGTCAAGCTACGCTTCCGGCTTTCACAATTCACAAGAGCGTCAAGCATGGTCGCTGTCTCCTGTGTTTCCACCATGAAGGTACTGCTATTCCGACACGGGTTGTCATGCGCACCTATCCTCGCCCAAAATACATCCATCAATTGAAGAGTACAGGACTCGCATGGAACCTTCAATCCGTACCCCGCCATCAGCGCAATGAGTGCCTGTTGTTTACTAAACGTGCTTTTGCCGCCCATATTCGGTCCCGTAATGACAAAATAGTGCGCTTCCGAATTAAAATCGTTTGGCACACACTTTTTCTCCGCTGATGCGCTCAATTCCGATCTCAAAGTAAGCAGCGGATGGCGCCCAGCGCCAACTCGAAGGCACCCGGGCATATCCTCAACCAGTGTCGGAAAGATCCAAGGTTCCGATGTCGCTGTCGTCGCTGCTGAATTAAGCAGAGAATACATACTCGCAATCCCGATCAAAATATCAAGCAAGCCGATTTGATCCACGATAATGTTCAAAGAGTCAACGTAAGTGGCCATGACGCCCAGAGATCTAGAAATGAGGGCGTCTTCGTGGTGGGAGACTTGTTCAGAAGCAGCGCTTGAGAAGGAGTTAAATTCTTGCATTCTTTGTGTCGTAAATATTTTTTCTGCCTTGTTAACGCGGATTAGAATGGATCCATTGGGGGGCTCAACCGTGCGGGGTATCCTAAAGACCTGTCCATGTGGTTGCACTGCAATGACTTTGACCTTTCCGTCGCACTTGGCATTGATTCTATCTATCTCTTTGTCAGCGCGTTTTCGCGCTTCAGCCATCTCCTTGTAAACTTCGGCCAGCTCCTTGACCTCTGCTTTGATAATCATGCCTTGGTCTAGTGCGTTGCCGGCGTTCAGTTTAACTTGCGTGACGTCGAAGACTGTTTCAATTAACTTTATTAGCGGCTGGCATACTCTTACTTGGTCATACAAAACCGGCATAATGTCCTTCAAGAGAGCTCGCAATTCACAAAGCTCCACCAGGGCATCGTAGACGGCGACAATAAGACTGAGCATTTGCCGTTGCTGGGAGACCACCCTTGCCGAACATAATCGCACTGTTATCTTATCCAGATCTGGTAATCTACTTAACTTCTGGCTACAGAGCGCAGAAAGCATGCGATCCGAAGTTAAAGCATCGATAATCCGGTGGTAGCTCCGCACTAATGATGGATTCCGTAGAGGATGGCGAAGGTAACCGTGCGCAAACCTTCGCTTGCCCATAGGCGTGACTTGCTTCGAGAAGTATTTCATTAAGCTGAACTGAGGCAGCGGAGGCCTCGGATTTAACACTCCCAGGGCCATTAAATTGGCGTCCAATACACTGGTACGATCCCGAGTCACCGCCGACACGTACATAGCCTTTTTAAGAGGCAACCCATTAATTTCGTGACCCAACAAACTAATATATGTTTGTATCGAACACCGCACACACTCCGGATACAAGGCCAACACGCCCGATAATGCCTTGGGAACTGGCGACATCAAAAGATTACGGTCCACATCATGAACGAAACACTTCTCAGACAATAATGGCTTGACCTGCAGTTTGTACAGAGGATTAACTCCGAGGTTATACTCCGAGGTTATACTCTGAGGTTATCCCCCCC
>NW_011645785.1:11254-14394 GCF_000223845.1 Gregarina niphandrodes | reverse complement strand
CCCCCCCCCCCCCCCCCCCCCCACCGAGTCGATGCATTTTTGTGGTGTCTGGTTACAATGCTGCTGAGGTATGCGCTCTTATTCACGTAGAGATAAACTTGTTGGTTTGGGTCCAAGCTTTCTTTAATGAAGGCTTGCAGCATAGAACATTGCCTGTCATCATATATGGCTGTGGTGTACAGCACACCGCGTTTGCCTTGGCTTTCAGAGTCAGCTCTCGAGGCTTCCTGGGACTCGTCGGGCGCTTCGTCGCTCTCTCGTAGTGTGCCGTGAATGGGTATATCTGGAACATCATTAGGCAAAGTCCAGCAGAGACCAAAGGTTGGCAGCAGAGAGTGAAGGGCAGCGTGGATGACTAGTGACATTTCTGAGAGAAATATTAACGGGTTCTGGGCTACGTAAGGACTTAGAGTCTAGCCCCTGGGTTGAATGAGGCTGGAGGGTCAGCCCAATGGTGACATCTCACGGCGACGCGGAATGGCTCGGAGCACGCCGCTTCGGAAACTTTGTGACGGACCCCGACGGCTACCAGCCTCTATCTGGCCCCTTCGGGCTATGTATAACCAGACTCTAACCCCCGGACTAGTCTAAGCGAATTTCTTGAATGTCGAGAACTACAAAGCTGAGGGGTTACTCATCGCCGATCCTGGCTAACCCCCGTGCCACGTCGACAAATTCCCTGTAAGTAACCTATCATTGGACCCACTGGCATCCGCTGCAACAAATTGGTTTCAATACAGCAACTGGCGTATCAGGTGGTACGCCCACGTTGGAACCAGGGGTCGACGAGCTCGAAGAGCAGCGATTCGAGAATGCCATCCACGGCGACCTTTGAACCGAGCCGGGAGCCTCATGAGGGCGGCAGTCTCGTATCGGAGAACCAGACCCTCGGGAACCACAACCGGTGCTTGCGATGGCAGCGGTCGGGGCAGTACCAGTTTCAATGCAAATAGACTACATCCCACACACAGCCTGAACCAATCTCTCATGCGTCGATCAGGTGGCGGTGATCTGTCTCGTTCGAAGCTGTCTCCTGGCCCGCCGACTGAGTCATTTGACTGTTGACCCAGGTAGAACCTTTCTGTGGCATGGAGGTCTCTGTGGCATGGAGGTCTCTGTGGCATGGAGGTCTCTGTGGCATGGAGGTCTCTGTGGCATGGAGGTCGGATCGACGACATATCTGGATAAGGAAGCTGCGTAGAATACCATATTCCTTCGCACTTGTCGGAACAGTTTTCGCACCGTTGTCGCGTCTAACGCACAGCATGGATCGATCCACTGACCATCCGGTTTGAGAACATGTACGCGTCTTTCTCTGGATAGGACATGTTTTTCTCAGAACAAACAACCGGAAGCATGAACATTGATAAGGGTTGAAACCCCCAAGATTGGAGGCCATGAGGGCTAGCTGCATGTTGAAGTGGGTATGGGAGCGAGCAGCATGGTCGTCAGGAATGACGATAACTCTCGAGACTGAGCCAACAGGCAGCGTTGGTGCTAGCCGCCGATAGAAGAGCTGGAACGGCGAGGGACATATGCCGTCTTTGAGTTGGTGCTTACACTGTTACTGCAGCTGGCTCACCGCTTCCCTTAGCGCCGGGGTACCACAACACTTGGTTACGGGACCAAGTCGTTCTGGCAGTCATCCCGTAACCTAGGCGCCCAAGTCGATGCAACGGCAAACTGGGACGACCTGTCGCTAGCATCGAGCGGTCGAGCCGACGAGGAACCCCGGATAATGGCGGGGGCAGAAGTACGGACATGTCCCAAAAGGCGTCGTGCCACTAGACGCTGGACGATTCTTTACCGACCTTGCTGAGCTATCCATTCGGGTAGGAGGAAACATTGAAGACACGATGTGACCTTCGTGTGCCAAACAGACCAAGACCGGTACCACTCGCCAACCGAAATCGTCTACATCCCGGAGCGGGCCGAACCTTCTGTGTCCATAGTGACCATGTAGAATTCATCTACGCCAACCCACCGCGTGATATCATGCGTTGCTGTTATGGAGAACCATTCGTTTATGACGGAGCTATTTTCGTTCATCATTTTCGCTCTGTATATTTGGAGGGGATGAGGCAGTACATTTATGGGCAGCACATTCATGGGCAGCACATTCATGGGGCAGCACATTCATGGGGCTGCAACCCGATCCGATGTGTTTCATAACTGGTCGAGAACCACCAATGGCAGAAGCGCAAAATTCGTGGCGAGAATCATCAACCCCACAATGACGACTCAGATAAGCCTGCTGAGCATGCCGTGACGAGCCACCGGGGGTGACTAACCTTCGGCCCCGATTTGCAGCGGATAAAAATCCCGTTTCTGAAATGCCAACACACTAGCTTATGGACAACCACTGCAGATGATTCTGGGATGGTTCTAGAAGAATTGCTGGCGCTGTTGCTCTTTGAAGCTGGTCCCAGTCTGAATGTCTTTTGGGATATGAAAGACATCAGGCATATTTGCGACAAAGGCCTCCACACACACTTTCCAAACAGATTGTGCCGATGCGGGTGTGCCGGCCCAGCAGCCCCTGAGAGTGAGGTGAGCGTTCTCGTCGTCGTCGAGGTGCGTTGTTGCTGGTAACGGGCGCTCACTGCCAGTCATGTTGTCCCCCAAAAAAACCCTTTTTATTCACCCTCACCCGTTACGTGCGGACACGTTCTGTCCTGCGACATCCCGAGCGGCACCGCGTGGTTGGCGTCCCACGGAGGCCTACGACGGCTCACGCCCCTCCTCGCCAACTGCGGTCTCGCCGAATAGTTCTCTCACTCGCTGGGCCGCCAGCTCGTCCTCGGGTGCGACTGCCCGCCTCGGGCGCTTGCGAGAGTCTTCTGGCGTGTCCGTCACCGGGGTCGCGATCTCCAAGTAGTCTCCCGTTAGGGACCGTAGTACCGGGTCTTTACTCATCTCGAACTTCCGAACCTTGTTCTTGTGTACGACGACCGTTTTCTTGGGGTCGTTGTACTTCCGGACCGTCACCTGGGTGGGTGTTACGGCGCTCACCCTGCACGGGAGCGACCACTGCGGCGACATCCACTTAGGAGTCTCGCTTCCCCCGAGTCCCGCGGCCGCAGATCCTTCGTCCATTAGCAGCACGACTACGTCACCCACCTTTAGTTCCCTCCTCAGCT
>NW_011645785.1:9340-11234 GCF_000223845.1 Gregarina niphandrodes | reverse complement strand
CTCACCCTGCACGGGAGCGACCACTGCGGCGACATCCACTTAGGAGTCTCGCTTCCCCCGAGTCCCGCGGCCGCAGATCCTTCGTCCATTAGCAGCACGACTACGTCACCCACCTTTAGTTCCCTCCTCAGCTCGGGCTCAATCGGCCTATCCTTCAGTAGGATCCTTGTCATCCTCTCTTGGGCGAGGCGATCCAGCATTTGCCGTCGTCCCGGTTCTCCGGGCACCAAAGTCCACCCCTGGCACTGCGCTATGTTCGGCGGACGACCGAACAGGG
This sequence comes from Gregarina niphandrodes, assembly GCF_000223845.1. Lineage (NCBI taxonomy): Eukaryota > Apicomplexa > Conoidasida > Eugregarinorida > Gregarinidae > Gregarina > Gregarina niphandrodes. Next base: position 10,957 of record NW_011645785.1, on the reverse strand, counting down.
CCTCGTACGGGCTCACTCCCGTACTGGTATGCGGAGTTGTGTTATGCGTGGTCACTGCTGCCTCGAGAGCGTAGTCGACCTCGTGCCTCCCCTCCTGCCACATCGCCTCAAGCATTGCCTTCAAACCCTGGTGCGAGGATTCGTTGATCCCATTGCCCTGGGGCCGGTACGGGGCTGAGGTGAGATGCCGGCAGCCTAAGAGCGCGGTCACGTACTGGTGGAATTCCCCTTTAAAACTCGTCCCGTTGTCGGTCAATACGGCCTTCGGGATCCCGAAGTGCAACACCCAGTGCGCGTAGAACTGGCGGTAGGTCTCCGCGGCCGTCATGCCGGTGGCAATTTTCGCCACCATGTACCTCGTCGCGTGATCAATCACAACCAGGATCCACCACCGGTCCGGTCCGAAATGGAGCGGGCCGACATGATCTAGGGAGACGATATCTAGCGCACTCGCCGCACCCAAGGACCCCGACGGCACCTCATGTGCCGCCACGGGCGGTCTTTTCACTCGCGTACATATTAGGCAGTCTCGAACCATGTTCTCTACATCCTTGCTCAGCCCAGGCCAGGAGAACAGGGATTGTATTCTCCTCTTCGTGCGCGTTACACCCAGGTGCCCACTGGGGCCGTAGTGGAAGTTAACCAGTACTCGTGACCGCAGTTCCTCTGGCACGAACACCCTCCCGTTCCTAACATCCACTATCCACCTGCCTTCGGGGCGCGTGCCACTGACCCCGGCACGCGGTAGCCGTGCGTACGCGTCCCTGAACTCCCCCTCGGTCGGCAAGGGTGGTATGGCCAGGGGCTTACATCGCCTCACCACACCCACACGGAGGGCCATCTTGTCCGACAATTCGTCGCAGTCACCCGTCATCGCCGAATAGCGGCTCAGCCAGTCCGCGACGTTGTTCTGTTCTCTCGAGATGTAAAGTCGAACTGACTGAGGTATAGGGCCCACCGGAACACCTTCCCCTTGTCCACGTTCACCAGGTACCGTAGGTTGTTATGGTCCGTCACCACGGTGACAGACTCACATAGTCCCTCCATTGGTCTATCGCCCACTTAGCGGCGAATAGCTCCCTCTCGCGTGTGTCCCACCGACTCTCGGTGTCGCTGAATTTCTTGCTGGCGAACTCTATCGGCACCTCGACTTCACCCTGTCGCTGCATCAACACTGTTCCCACGCTCGTTTCTGAGGCATCCGTGTATATCACGTACTCGCCTTCGGGCTTGGGGGGATGCAACTTGACGGTCGACGCCACTGCGTCCTTGAACCTTTCGTACGCTCGCTGATGCTGCTGCAGCCACGTAAACGACCTGCCCCTCCTCAGTAAGTCGAACAGCCCTCCAGCTATCGTGGAGTAGTGCGGAATGAAGTTTCGTAAGTAGCCCGCTAGGCCCAAGAACGATTGCAGCTCCTTTCTCGACGTCGGCCGGGGTGCTGCCAGTATCTGCTTGACCTTCTTCTCCTGGACGAGGATCCCGTCCTTGCCGACAACGTGGCCCAGGTACGAGACCTCTGGCTTGAACCACTCACTCTTGTCTAACCGTAGGAAGAATCCAGTCTCCCGACACAGGTCCAGAAGCTTCCGCAGCTTGGGCATGACCTCCGCAACA
>NW_011645785.1:8228-9320 GCF_000223845.1 Gregarina niphandrodes | reverse complement strand
ATGCAACTTGACGGTCGACGCCACTGCGTCCTTGAACCTTTCGTACGCTCGCTGATGCTGCTGCAGCCACGTAAACGACCTGCCCCTCCTCAGTAAGTCGAACAGCCCTCCAGCTATCGTGGAGTAGTGCGGAATGAAGTTTCGTAAGTAGCCCGCTAGGCCCAAGAACGATTGCAGCTCCTTTCTCGACGTCGGCCGGGGTGCTGCCAGTATCTGCTTGACCTTCTTCTCCTGGACGAGGATCCCGTCCTTGCCGACAACGTGGCCCAGGTACGAGACCTCTGGCTTGAACCACTCACTCTTGTCTAACCGTAGGAAGAATCCAGTCTCCCGACACAGGTCCAGAAGCTTCCGCAGCTTGGGCATGACCTCCGCAACACTGTCCCCACATATGACGATATCGTCTATGTAGCAGAAGACATCGTCTCACAACACCGGGGCGAAGCACGAGTCCATCGCTCGTTGGAACTCGGCGGCGAGTTCTTCACACCAAACGGGATCACATTGAACTCGAATAGGCCAATCGGAGTGATAAACGCCGTCAGGTGCCTACTCCCCTCCTCGATTGGCACATTCCAAAACCCCGCGTTCATCTCCAACGTGACATACACGTTGCGCCCAGCAGCCCTCCGGAGGTGGTCCCATATTCTCGGAAGTGGTTACGAGTCCGAGACCATCTTCTCGTTCAACCATCGATAGTCGATCACACACCTTCACTCACCCGTCTTCTTTTTGACGAAGTGGGGCGCCGCGGCCCATTCACTCTTCGACGGCCTGATGACTCCGAGTTCCAGCTGTTTAGCTACCTGAGTCTCCAGCTCCTTGCGCATCTCCGGCTCATAGTGCCGCACCCTCCCCCTGTGGGATGTGCCGTGCACCTCGAAGCCAGCCTCGTACTTCACCCTTCCCGCTTCCGGGTGTTCCCATACGTCCCTATACTCCACCAGTAGCCGCCACAACGCCTCTCTCTCGGGCGGTGCCATATGCGCCGAGTCCTCCTCGAAGACCCGTTCTTGCGTGGCAAACCGGTCCTCGGTCTTCGCGACCGTAGCCGGTTGCTCCCGGTACTTCTCGTCTGCGAGCCTCACCGCA
>NW_011645785.1:4705-7479 GCF_000223845.1 Gregarina niphandrodes | reverse complement strand
ACTTCTCTATCCCCACACTCACCGGCCGAGTCACCGGGAGACCGCCTTCTCCAAGCACAGTGCTGACACGCGCCTCCTCTCCGGACAAGTCAATGCCCATGCGGCGCCTCTCGCTTTCGGTCACGATGCTGATATCGGCCCCTGTGTCGCAAAGGAAGTCTGCCTCCTTCCCTGCGACGTGGGCCTTCACACAAAATGGGACGCGTCATTCTCACCGACGAAACCCACTGTCCTTTCAGACACGTCTCCCACCGTGCCGGACTTCATTTCGAGCAACTGCCGCTCCAAATCCGCGACACGCACCGCCAGCACACCAGCCTCTCCCCGCGACTCTGGGCCGTCGTTACTCTCGCCCCTGTGAGCCCGCCTGACCTCGGCCTGTCGGTCCCGTCGCTTCTTCCACCTGTCTTGTTCCTGGCTCACCACCCTTACGGCCGTCTCAAGTCTGTCTCCCGTCGTGCGATCGCCCCCAACTCTCAGGTTGGGAACCGCGAGGCGTAGACGTAACCCACTGCCGGGTCGACACATCCAGTAGCTGTCGCCAGCTTGTGCCGATACGGGTGTGCCGGCCCAGCAGCCGGGTGCCCCTGAGAGTGAAGTGAGCGTTCTCGTCGTCGTCGAGGTGCGTTGTTGCTGGCATCGGGCGCTCACTGCTAGTCATGTTGTCCCCCCAAAAAACCCTTCTTATTCACCCTCACCCGTTACGTGCGGACACGTTCTATCCTGCGACATCCCGAGCGGCACCGCGTGGTTGGCGTCCCACGGAGGCCTACGACGGCTCATTAAAGGAACTCAGAATGATACCACCCTCCTCCTTCCTGCGAGACTTCTTTCAGTGGCGGAGACCTTAGTCATTGTTGTCGGAGCTCTTTGGCCGTGGCCCAATTTTTAAAAAACTTCATGAAGACTCTTCGGGGCAGTTCGCCGGGGACGACGTTCTGGCTGGACGGCGTGTTGGCGTCTCTGGGTGGGCGTGTAGACTTGTTGGGGATATCCTCCGGTGAGGAGCCTGAACTGCCCCCTGTGATTGAAGAGCCCCTGATAAGTATGACTGTCGGGCCGGCCGCGCGTGCCGTGTGGTTGTATCAAACGCAGCCGCAAATTTGTAAGTATGAAGGGACGGCGGCCTTGGTTCGGGACTTCAAGAGTTTGTGCCAAGACGCGTTGATGACGGAGCCCAAGCCAGAACCAATTTACCTTCGGCGGGTGGTTGAGGATTATGAGCAGTGGACCCACGCCGGCATTTCGGAGGTACGGGGGTGGCTTGAGTCCGACGTTTGGGACTATGGCAAGATCAGGTGGCTCAAGCAAACTCACGCGTGGCTAGCCCACAGAGCGATGCCTGACAGGATCATCCAAGGCTACCTCTTTCCAGAAGACATGCTCCCTGCCCAGGATGGCTCCAGTCGCATGTTGGGGTCTCCGCCGGGTCTTGCATGCTGGGCACACTACCTGCGTTCCGAGCAGACCATGACTCCACAGGAACAACTCAAGACCCTTCTCGTCCTTTGCCGCTGGTACCCCTGCCTGGCTTGCCCATCTGTTTTAGACGTTCATGGGACGATGCGCGTCAATGAACAAATCCTGTCCTCCTTAGAGCTTCTCAACCGAAGCCTGACAATTCCGGACACTGAACTCCGAGAAATCGCGGCGGCCGCTTTTTACGATACCGAAGCTGCTGCGACGCCCGAAGCTGGAGCTGCCGCCACGCACGCTGCGGGTGTGTCCGGGGGCGCGGGCCAGGTAGACGAAGTGTTTCAGCAGACGGTGGCAGATGTGGCCCAATTCATTTCGACTATGAAAGAGTCTCTGAACACGTACTGGGAGCAGTTGTCTGCGGATGCTAATTGGAAAGGGGTTCGTCGAAGAGATCTGATTAAGGACAAGATTAGGGAGGTATGTGGAGTCCCTGCGATTCGGGAGTGGTTGGAGAGTTTGGTGCAACGCCGGTATGGGCATCTGCGAGGGCGCTACCGCGAGGTGTATACGGCCTGTGAAGGCGACTTCTTGGTAACGTATTTTAGCGTCGCTGCTGCACGGTTTCCGGCTGCAGTATTTCCAGTGGGGTCTGAAGTAAAAATCCGTTCGTTCGCGGACTACCGGAATCGTGAGTTGCGCGACCGCGCGTGGATGGAGGAAGTGCTCGTGCGCGGTGTGACGTATGTTTTGCGCACTCTGCAGGAGCCGGAGCCGGAGGACTTTGTGATGAGATTGACCAGGAACGAGAGAATCTCATTCTCAATCCCGTTGCTTCAGCTGCACTATTCGTACGCCGTTGCGGTGGACGATCTCACAGAAAAAGTCGCCTTCGAACAAGCCAACGAATACGCCAACCGCGCCGCCAGCATTCTGGTGGACATTCTCACCCGTCGAGTCACCTCTTCGCCCCGCACGCGGCGACTGCACGACGACCCGGCGGACGAACACGGCACTCGGAATAAGCGACTTCGGTCGGAACACCCGAACCATTAAAGCCGATTTTTTTAAGCGATAATATTAGTACCAGTATTTGCAATGCTCGACTCTGATGTTGACGTCCGGTTGCAGGATTTCCAGTGGCGCGCCAGCCGCGCCAGTCGCGCCGTGAGCAAGCATTCTGACGGCCACCCTCCCTCGCCCGTCGACACACCTCTTTGTTCGTACCTCTCCGTCCGTACCCGAGGATTACGCCACCAGCTCCACATTCCGATCGGAACAAACAGCTTCGGTCAAAACACCGGAATTATTCGGGTCGTTTTTTTGGCGAACTTATTCACGCCAGCATGAGGTCTGTT
>NW_011645785.1:2251-4539 GCF_000223845.1 Gregarina niphandrodes | reverse complement strand
GGGGGCGTGGTGGCGTTTCTGAATGACCTGAATGTGAAGCCCAAGTCCTCTGAGCTGGAAGAGGAGGCGCCGTTTGGGGCGCCGCTAGATACGCCATTGGAGACGCTCGAGGTGCCGTGGGAGACGCCCGAGGACCCGTCGGCGATTGCGTTGACGGTCGGACCCACGGCTCGTGTTGTGACGATGTATCACCTGCGGAACTTGTTGGAGCCTGTGATTCAACAGGACGGACGGCCTGAGGAAGTTGTCCGGAACATCCAATGTTTGTGCGCAGAGGCGTTGAGGGCGGAGTGCCATCCAGGACCATTTTACCTTCGGCGAGTGGTTGAGGAGTACGAGCAGTGGACACACACCGGCATTTCGGAGGTACGGGAGTGGCTTGAGTCCGACGTTCCTGCCGAAGACAAAGTCAGGTGGCTGAATGAGGCCTACTCGTGGTTGGCTTGCGAGGCGATTCCCCCGGGGACGTCCGACGGCCGGATTCCGAGACACATCTTCCCTGCCACTGACGGTTCCTGTCGCGCCATGCGCTCTGCGCCAGCCCTTGCGCGCTGGGCGCACTACCTGCATATTGCGCCAACCGTGACTCCACTACAACGCCTCAAGACCCTCCTCGTATTGTCCCGCTGGAATCCCAGCCAGGCTTGCCAGGCTGCCAGTCAAGTCCATATGACGATGTGCGTTCCCGAGCAAATTCTGTCCTCCATAGAGCTTCTCAACCAAAGGCTGGCAATTGCAGACGATGAACTGCGAGAAATCGCGGCGGTCGCTTTTTACGATACCGAAGCTGCTGCCAAGCTCGAAGCCGAAGCTGCAGCAACACCTGAAAGCGGAGCCACGGGTGCGACTCACGCGGTTGGGGGTGGTGCTCCGACCCCGCTTGCGGGTGTGCCCGAGGGCGCGGGCGAGGTAGACGAAGTGTTTGAGCAGACGGTGGCAGATGTGGCCGAATTCATTTCGACTATGAAAGAGTCTCTGAACACGTACTGGGGGGAGCTCTCTGCGGTTTCGGGTGCCAGGCGAAGAGACCTGATGGAGGAACGGATTAGGGAGAGAAGCTGCGGGCCAGCGTTCTGGCGGTGGATGGAGAAGCTGGCGATGGGTCGCTTTCAGAGTTTGCGGGGGCGTTACGGCGAAGCGTACGAACGCTGCCGTGACCGTTTGCTGGTGACGTACTTCGACAACGCGGCGGGGGCTGCTGACCCGGCTGACGAGTTCCGGGGTGGGGCGTTTCCGGTTGCAGAGTTTCCAGTGGGATCTGAAGTAAAAATCCGTTCGTTCGCGGACTACCGGAATCGTGACTTGCGCGACCGCGCGTGGATGGAGGAAGTACTTGTGCGCGGTCTGGTACACGTTCTGCGCACTGTGCAGGAACCCGCGGCGTTTGTGCTGAGACTCTTAGCGCACGAAACAACCACCTTTAGGCTCCCGATATTCCAGGTCTACGAAGCCTACGAGACCGCCGTGCTCGAACTCGTGCACCGAATCGCCTTCGAACAAGCCTACGAATACGCAACCCGCGCCGCCATGGTCATGCTGATGACACTCCATCGCTTCGCTGCAACCCCTGGACAACCCGACGAATTAATTCTCGCAGCGAGGTTGGGGGTTCATGACCGAGGGCGAGAACCAACCAACTAAGTGCTTTGGCTCGACCTGGCCTGGTGCCTTGACTGGCCGTAGACTGTTAGCCGAGCCGGTGCGGACAAATACGACCTGTACCCGAGAAATGTGACAAGCTGAAACAAACAGCTTCGGTCGGAACACCCGAATTATTATAGCCGGTGTTTTTTGTCGAACTTATTCATGCCAGCATGAGGTCTGTTGGATGTCGTTCGGTAGAGGCGGACTTGTGGATGGGGGGCGTGGTGGCGTTTCTGAATGACCTGAATGTGAAGCCCAAGTCCTCTGAGCTGGAAGAGGAGGCGCCGTTTGGGGCGCCGTTAGATACGCCATTGGAGACGCTCGAGATGCCGTGGGAGACGCCCGAGGACCCGCCGGCGATTACATTGACGGTCGGACCCACGGCTCGTGTTGTGACGATGCATCACCTGCGGAACTTGTTGGAGCCTGTGATTCAACAGGACGGACGGCCTGAGGAAGTTGTCCGGAACATCCAGTGTTTGTGCGCAGAGGCGTTGAGGGCGGAGTGCCATCCAGGACCATTTTACCTTCGGCGAGTGGTTGAGGAGTACGAGCAGTGGACACACACCGGCATTTCGGAGGTACGGGAATGGCTTGAGCCCGACGTTCCTGCCGAAGACAAAGTCAGGTGGCTGAATGAGGCC
>NW_011645785.1:0-2231 GCF_000223845.1 Gregarina niphandrodes | reverse complement strand
GTGGGAGACGCCCGAGGACCCGCCGGCGATTACATTGACGGTCGGACCCACGGCTCGTGTTGTGACGATGCATCACCTGCGGAACTTGTTGGAGCCTGTGATTCAACAGGACGGACGGCCTGAGGAAGTTGTCCGGAACATCCAGTGTTTGTGCGCAGAGGCGTTGAGGGCGGAGTGCCATCCAGGACCATTTTACCTTCGGCGAGTGGTTGAGGAGTACGAGCAGTGGACACACACCGGCATTTCGGAGGTACGGGAATGGCTTGAGTCCGACGTTCCTGCCGAAGACAAAGTCAGGTGGCTGAATGAGGCCTACTCGTGGTTGGCTTGCGAGGCAATCCACTCTCACGGGACGCTCCCAGACGCTGTGGTTCCGGGACACCTCTTCCCTACCACTGACGGCTCTTGTCGCATCATGCGCTCTCCGCCAGCTCTTGCGCGCTGGACACACTATCTGCGCTCCATGCGGACCATGACCCCGCAACATGTTCTCGAGACCCTTCTCGTCCTTTCTCGCTGGAATCCCGCCCAGGCTATGAGTCAAGTCCATATGACAATGTGCGTTCATGAGCAAATTCTGTCCTCCTTAGAGCTTCTCAACCAAAGCCTGACAATTCCTGACACTGAACTCCGAGGAATCGCGGCGGCCGCTTTTTACGATACCGAAGCTGATGTGACGCCCGAAGCTGAAGCTGCTGCCCCGCCCGACGGTGCCCCGACCCCACTTGCGGGTGTGCTTGGGGGTGCGGGCCAGGTAGACGAAGTGTTTGAGCAGACGGTGGCAGATGTGGCCGAATTCGTTTCGACTATGAAAGAGTCTCTGACCACGTACTGGGAGGAGCTCTCTGCGGTTTCGGGTGCCAGGCGAAGAGACCTGATGGAGGAACGAATTAGGGAGAGAAGCTGCGGGCCAGCGTTCTGGAGGTGGATGGAGAAGCTGGCGATGGGTCGCTTCCTGAGTTTGCGTGGGCGTTATCTCGAAGCGTACGAACGCTGCCGGGACCGTTTCCTGGTGACGTACTTCGACAACGCGGCGGGGGCTGCTGACCCGACTGACGAGTTCCGGCGTGGGGCGTTTCCGGTTGCGGAGTTTCCAGTGGGGTCTGAAGTAAAAATCCGTTCCTTCGCGGACTACCGGAATCGTGACTTGCGCGACCGCGCGTGGATGGAGGAAGTGCTTGTGCGCGGTCTGACGCACATTTTGTGCACTCTGCAGGAACCCGTAGAATTTGTGTGGAGAACGCACGAGCCAATCACCTTCAGGCTTCCGATAATCCAGGTCTACGCCGCCTACGAGACCGCCATGCCCGAACTCGTGCACAGAGTCGCCTTCGAACAAGGCTACGAATACGCCACCCGCGCCGCCATGGTCCTGGTAGCGACACTCCACCAGCGACTCACCGCCATCGCCGCAACCCTCGTGAATTCCTGACTCGATTTCTGAATCGACGTTTTGCCTACAAAAAGTCCAGAGCAGCCCAGAGTTTTTTGAACAGGTTACGAGTCTACCTGCCGAGAATTACCGGCCGTTGACGAGCAACGTGTCTCAAGTACATATCCCACCACCGTTGCAGTGTCGTGTTTGCGCCCAGCGGCTGCCTGTGATTCTGGTCGGGAAACGGCGTGTGTTGCTATGGTGCTCCCCGGTCGTCTTCGCCGCTGTCGCATTCGTATTCCTCGATGCTATTTCGGAGTCGTTTCTGATATCTTGTTCTGATGTTATATAGTACATGTCGTGGAATTGGGGATGGGGGTCGTCCAGAAGTTGCTGCTTGTTCGAAGACGTCTGCGTTTCAAGGGATGCGGCAGTAACAATCTTGTCTAGCACCCATTCCTCAAAGCCTCGTTTGGTCAAAGAGCACTAAGACCCAAAACCGAACCTAGTTCAGGTCAAAAAAGGCTAGGTGTTGCCTGACACCGGTGTATGAGGCAAAGTAACCTGTCATTGTCACATGCAGGTCTTCGATAGCTTCCCCATACGATCCGTGCTACTTTCGCGACGACGCTTTGCTCTTCTGGCGGAACCGGCGGGTGTTATTTCCGGGGACAGTTTCGTGCCGTTTAACGGACACCGGACTCGGCTGGCCACCCTGTCCACTCGTTCGTAATAGGCCGCCAGTCTGTCAGCGAGACGACCACCAGCTCTAAATGACTCTACGCGCAGACAGCACGTGAGCAGGTTCTCTACCGCCTTTGCCACTCCGTCATCGTCCAGCAATGTGGCACCAATT
>NW_011645784.1:252341-255242 GCF_000223845.1 Gregarina niphandrodes | reverse complement strand
AGGCGCGGGCGGCGTGGTGGTTTCGGGAGTTCCGGCGGTGTGACCGCGGCGGGGTGGTAGTTGTCTGCTCCTGAGTGGGCGTGGTGGTAGTTGTCTGCTCCTGAGTGGGCGTGGTGGTAGTCTGCTCCTGAGCGGGTGTGGTGGTAGTCTGCTCCTGAGCGGGTGTGGTAGTTTTCTTATTACCAGGAGTTGTGACAAACGGGTTGGTAGTGGTAATGGTTGGTTTCGCCGCGGTAGTGGTACTTGCGTGCTCATCAGACGGTGTGGTGGTGGTTGGTGGCTGCGTGATGGGAGCACCACAAGTGATTGTTTCAACCGCCCCGCAGTTGACAGGCCCAGCAACCGTATTTGAATCAGTAATCATGCAGGTAGCCTGACATCCACACCCAGGATGGGAGCAACTTTGCTGGGCCGTAGAAGCGAATGAGCACACAGCATTGCTATTCGATGAACAGCTTTCAAAATCTGACCTGGTTAACCCTTTGCAACTGAAGTCCTTTCCGCTGAACTGAAAACCGAAACAGGTCTCGTTCCTTTGACAAATCGTCTGACAGTCTTGCGGAGAGGCGGCCTTACCGAAGGTCAACGATGCGACCCCTTCAAATTTAGCAGGAACAAAGCAGTCAGAGGCTGTGGGAGTTTGCCCCTGTACCATTCCACGGTAGTAGCCGCGCACGCAGTGCTTCTCTTTACAATTATCCAAACATGTTTCGTTGGTAGATCCGCCTTTCGTTGACACACAATTCCCGGTATCATTATTCAAATGGATACAGAGGTCATCGCCGGCGGCAGGCAGATCACTCTGCACAAAACCAAGTAGTGCCAACGACGTTCCAACGAGGGACAACATAAAAATCCTACGTAAAATACACTAAATTACTACAAACGCTGAAGAACGACTGTCTCTACTAGCCAGTCTCACGCATCGGTTGCAGATTAAAAGAATAGAGTGGAGAACCACTCCAAGGGGATGACTCTGGAAGCCTATCTAATGTCGCCGCTGTGGGAGCTGCCGCTGCTGTGGGAGCTGCCGCTGCTGGTAACAAGTACTACATATGCCTGGACTGTAATGATGACTTCTGGACAATACACGGCGTTTGTGTCCCATAGAGGCGCACTCGAGCACACCAAGATGTCGTTTGGTGCAAAGAATTCGTCCATACTCTTCCGGCAGGTTATGGACCGGGTCTTTGGATTGATCGGGAATAACGACATGGACACGCTGTTCGAAGGGTTGGAACAGGCACCAGGTGCTGTGATGAAGGTTGAAGAAAGGGGAGCACGTGAAGCAGGAGGTCAAGCTGTTAGGGTTCCTTGTGAGCGCGGCGGGCGTTAAACCAGAGCCTAAGAAGGTGTTGTGGCGAACGTGGTGGACGCAAGCGCGCCGCGCAACATTCTTGAAGGGATTGCGGTGGGTTCAAACTTGAAGAGACATATTCCCGGGTTTGCGGGTAAGATTGCTGGTATGGCAGACATGCTGAATAACGTGAAGAAAACAATAGATGATTGTTAGCTGCGCTGAAGGACGCAGGTGGGTTTGTGCTCACGACCGGTGGGTTTGTGCTCATGACCGACGCGAGTGAGAAGTCAATTGGTGCAATGCCAGAACAGAGACAAAAGCAGGGAAGTGTTCCGGTTGAATTCGGCAGCAAGGAACCGGACGAATGTCAACAGAGTTGGGACACACGAGAAAGGGAGTTGTATGCTGTACGGTTCCTCGTGGAAAGGTGGTAAGACTACTTGTGTGCTGCTCCTTTTACGATGAGGACTGACCACCAGAAGATTTCTGCAGGGACTGCCTGTTGTGTTGTCGGTTGTTTGCAGGCGTTGGTGCGGGTAGGCGTGCCGCTTGCTGTGCTAGTCGATGGAGGGACCGAGTTCAAGGGAGAGTTCTTTGACCTTGTGTGTTGAAAATGCCGGCTGTATGTGACGGCCCCGTATCGGAACAGCATGCCGCATCCGGCTACTGGGTTGGCACCGGTAAGGGCGTTGGTAGAGACAGATGCTACGTATTCAAATGAGCTGCCGTTGGAACGTCCCGAAGCAGTGCGAGTCGACGCGTTGCTGTGTCCATGGGTACGGAGGGGTTGAGCGGCCGGAATAATGGACACTGTTGTCGATGAGTATGATTAGCGAGGAGGAGTTGAGTGGCGGGAAAAATCGGCGCGGTAAACGGTATTGGCGGGGCCAGGGTGAGTTCAACTGCAGCCCCACGTATGAATATGAGGACACGTTCTCAGGGCCGTGATCTGTCGTAGGCGCCTTTGTTATGTTTGCGGTCGACCAGGACTTCTTTTGGGAAAATACAGAGCGACTCGAAGGGGGATCCGTTCTGTCTTGGTTCCAAAGCCAAGTTTTTTTACAGAACTGTTCTCGATGAATCTACTTCTATAGTTGATCGTAGCTCTTGTTAAAATTTGACCATACCGTCTGGGTGGATGATTCTGCCCAAGCAAGCTTTGCTAACTGGGCAAATTTCAACAAAATGAACTGGGTTGCCATTTGTTCTGAAGCACGCACAAATTAACCGAGCCGATTGCTTTCCCTGGTCGGCGTTGAGCTGCTCTGGCCACATCCCAGAACCACTCACAGCTGCGAAGCCGTTCCACGGGGCCATCCACCCCTGGCATGCAACCCTGCACCGATCACCCGCCACGGGGACACTGTTCTCTTCACCGCACACCGGTCACTTACTATTCCGACGCACCTGTGACAACTGAGCCAACCGCGGGCGCCGTGGTAGTGGTCAGTCCAGGCGTGGTAGTGGTCTGTTCAAACGCGGGCGGCGTGGTAGTGATCTGCTCGGGCGCGGGCGGCGTCATAGTTGTCTGCTCAGGCGCGGGCGCCGTGGTAGTGGTCAGTCCAGGCGCGGGCGGCGTGGTAGTGGTCTGCTCAGGCGCG
>NW_011645784.1:250746-252321 GCF_000223845.1 Gregarina niphandrodes | reverse complement strand
GTGGTAGTGGTCAGCTCAGGCGCGGGCGGCGTGGTAGTAGTCTGCTCGGGCGGCGTGGTAGTAGTCTGCTCGGGCGCGGGCGGCGTGGTAGTGGTCAGTTCAGGAGCGGGCGGCGTGGTAGTGGTCAGTTCAGGAGGGGGCGGCGTGGTAGTGGTCAGTTCAGGAGCGTGCGGCGTGGTAGTGGTCGGTTCAGGAGCGGACGGCGTGGTAGTGGAAGAAAAATTTTTTGATACTCTTGGGTACCAGGTCAAAATCGGTCGCCCAGGGATTGGGGAGTGTCCACCAACAAGTCAACAACCATGAGCCAACTAGTTCTGAGATCTTGATGGGCTCTGAGATTTTGATGGGCTTTCCAGTTCAAGATTAGACCTGATCTAATTTGGTCTGACTAGATCTGATCCAGCTGACAAAGGATTCGCCGAGGGGCCAGTCACCGAACTCCAAAGTGACGGCGCGCTTGGGTATCTGGGGTCGTTTGAACGCGGTCTCGTTGACATGAACGCCGGTCTGCTGGAGTCAGTTTCCGAGGTATCCATGTTGTTGATGTTCTCAGCTTATTAGACAACATCCGTGGCGTAAATAACTGTTCGGCGTCTCCTTCCCGACTCCGAGCTTCCGCAACTAACCGGTTGTCGGCTCTTGGCCAGCGCTCGTAACAGCCATCTCCGCATTCTTAGAGAGCATGGTGTACGTACCACCCGTAGGCTTCGCTATAATTCGAATGGTTATCGAAGTCACGGAGGGAAAGGGAGTGCCCGAGACGACCAAGAACTGGCACTAAATAGGGATACGGCAAGCATCAGGACGAGGCGGATGCGACGCCATCAACTGAAGGAGGTTCAGCACGGTTACCGACTCCAGTGGTGACCAAGACCCAGTCTTTGTTGACCTTCCCCAAATCGACATTATACTCCGGTCTCTTATCGGAAGGACCACTCAAGAAGCCGCTCGGCTACTTATCTTGACCTGGGGAGCAATCATATCTGGTCGTCCACCTCCGGACTCGGTTATACCGCTAGTCAAAAATCCAAGGTTTACGCAAACGCATCAAGGCCCCCAACCGAATTTGGAATTCTCTCCAAAAGATACATCCTTGCGATCTGGATAGTCACTGCTCAGCTCATCTGTCGCTTGGGTGACGTCACTCAGTGAGTTTGGCGGCATGCTGTTTTCTTTGGCATCGACGTGGTGTTCCAAGGGAGGCACTGCCAACAATGACATTGACAGTAACATTTCAAAGTCGTCATCGAACACGGTACCGAACCCTTGACTAGCATCGAACGCTTGGTCAGTGACTTGCACTGCCTGAGTGTCTACTACAGATGGGCCACCGTCACCCGAAGACTCCCGCAAAACGCTGTTTGCTCCGGTATTGCTCCAATTCTCCCGCTCGGGCATAGACAGTAACAATTCAAAGTCGTCATCGAACACGGTACCGGACCCTTGACTAGCATCGAACACTTGGTCAGTGACTTGCACTGCCTGAGTGTCTACTACAGATGGGCCACCGTCACCCGATCGACTCCCGCAAAACGCTGTCTGCTCCGACATTGCTCCAATTCTCCCGCTCGGGCA
>NW_011645784.1:250344-250692 GCF_000223845.1 Gregarina niphandrodes | reverse complement strand
ACCCTTGACTAGCATCGAACACTTGGTCAGTGACTTGCACTGCCTGAGTGTCTACTACAGATGGGCCACCGTCACCCGATGACTCCCGCAAAACGCTGTCTGCTCCGATATTGCTCCAATTCTCCCGCTCGGGCATTGACAGTAACAATTCAAAGTCGTCATCGAACACGGTACCGGACCCTTGACTAGCATCGAACACTTGGTCAGTGACTTGCACTGCCTGAGTGTCTACTACAGATGGGCCACCGTCACCCGATGACTCCCGCAAAACGCTGTCTGCTCCGATATTGCTCCAATTCTCCCGCTCGGGCATTGACAGTAACAATTCAAGTCGTCATCGAACACGGT
>NW_011645784.1:244943-250135 GCF_000223845.1 Gregarina niphandrodes | reverse complement strand
AATTCTCCCGCTCGGGCATTGACAGTAACAATTCAAAGTCGTCATCGAACACGGTACCGAACCCTTGACTAGCATCGAACACTTGGTCAGTGACTTGCACTGCCTGAGTGTCTACTACAGATGGGCCACCGTCACCCGATGACTCCCGCAAAACGCTGTCTGCTCCGATATTGCTCCAATTCTCCCGCTCGGGCATTGACAGTAACAATTCAATGTCGTCATCGAACACGGTCCCGAACCCCTGACTAACGTCTTGTGCTCGCTGGTTCCCCACAAGAGGGGAGTCATCACTCAGGTTACCCGGCGCGTTCAATGATTCAAGACCATCGTTGGGCACTTCATCGCGGCGTCGACTGGCACTATCAACCATCCGGCGCTTGTGAGTTTCGAAGTAGTGTAGGGGGGGTATCTCCAAGATAGCTGGTCGGGGCTGTTGTTTCGTCGTAGCAGACTTAGTTTTACCGGAGTCTGAAGCGTCGCCCCGTGCCGGTCGTGCGGCGTCTTTCTGTTCTAACAGTCGTCGGCTGTTGGCAAACTCCGTTTCTACCGCTCGTTTGCGCTTCGTCCGTAGGACAAGCCTGTCGCGCACAAGTTCGCTGATTTGCAGAATCACCATCGGGTTTGGTTCATTTTGTATGGGCATGCGGAGCCGTTCGTCGTCTTTGTGGTTCTTGTATAGTTGGCCGAACTCGCTGGCCGTGACAGTGGGTAGTTCGGTCAGGATCTCGGAGAGTTGGGCGAGTCGGCGGCCAGGAGTGTTGTTCTTGGAGCGGTATGGTCGAACACGTCTCCTAGAGTTGAAGCACTCAAGACGGCGTCTGCCTTCTACCGGCGTCATGAGGTTGAACTGGAGCTGTGTCGCGCAAAAGTGTGTCAGCCGTTTGAGGTCGGCGCCTGCATGCTGCAAGAGGCAGCCAGCCATCCAGATATAGATGAAGCGGCTATTGTAGTCCGTCTTCATCTTACGGGCGACTTTGTATTGCAAGGAGATATCAGCCAGGCCATAGGGAGAATTGTAGTAGCAGGAGACGATGGCTCCCAGCTCCACATATGCCAAATTACAAGAGTCGAAAGCGTCGGGACCTGCCGTGCGCATTTGCTTCCAGGCCTGCTCAGAAATGGAGTCATGCAGAGCGCGGTAGGCCGAGTATCGATTCCGGAAGATGCTAGTCATACCTTTGTTTTGACATGTGGTTGCAAACTCAGTGGGCTCTCCCAACGTAGGAATATACACAGGCCTCGTGGACCCGTCTGCAGGTGAGGTCAAGGTCCAGTCCCGAAACTCCTCGCCCAGGTTCACCAATTTCAACCCCCGCTCAAATTGTCTCTGTGTGGGGTTGGCGCAAATGAACGCATCCAGTATCGCAAAGTCGGACTCCTTCAAAAGCCGCCAGTAACTCGCGAGCCAGCAGACTTCACTCGCAGCTTCCGAACCTTCCACAGCCGCGACATGTTTTTCGCTGGATTCTTGACCAACCGTGTCCCCGGCAACCGTGTCCCCGGCAACCGTGCTCTCAGGATGCAGAAGAACCGAGACCCCGATCAGGCCCGAATTAAAAAGAGGTTCTCGCGCACGCGTTTGCACCACCAGAGCCCTCATACAGCCATCCCAGCCCCTGGGAGAGTGACTAAATCGTTCAGAAGCAAATGAAACCAAGGAAAGGCATATTTCTTGATTTTGTGTGCGGAGACAGACATGCCGGTCGAGTTTCTGAAGAAATTGGCAAATCGATCTCGCATTTTTTTGGTTGACCGCAAATGTCTATTCAAGTAACCACCAACGGCCCTGCTTCCAACGCATCTGAAGTCTACACTACTGCATCACTCACCGGTGCACAGTACTCTCAAGGCGGCAATTATTCGCAGACTCAGTACTCCCAGCAAGGCCAATACACTTCTACCGGCCAGCAACGGCAGTACGCCAGCGGCGGTCAGACTCATCAGTATACCGGTGGCGATCAGACTCAATATACCAGTGGCGGTCAGTACGCGAGTGGCCAACGCGGTGAGTTCACGACGACTGGCGGCCAGCAGTACGACACTAGCTCTCCGACTTCGGTGCGCAAGGTGTCCTCTGTGGTCGTGGAGAGTACGGCCCTAGAAACGGCCCCGCAGGACACTGAGCGGTACGTGGAGGTGCCTACTTACGAGGAGCAGATTACCTACGTGCCTGTGAAGCAGGTTGTGGAGGTGCCGAAGGAGGTGCCCATGTACGTTGTGGAGTACGTTGATCGTGTGAAGGAAGTTCCAACGATCAACTGGGTTGAAAAGGTGGTGGAGGTGCCGGAATATCATGACGTGGTTGTGGAGAAGAAGGTGCAGCAGTTCGTGGACCGTCCGCGGGAGGTCATCAGGGAGGTCGTCGTTCAGAAAACTCGACCAGTGGAACAGGTCGTGGAGGTTCCTGGTGAGACGATTTATATTGACAAGCCTTTCACCACTGAGAAGATCGTGAACGTGACGCGTCACGTGGACGCTGATGTGCCCGTTGTCATCGCTCAAACTGCGAAGCCAATCATTTCCGAGTCCACTCGCGTAGTGGATGTGGAAGTGCGTGACTTTCAACCAGAAGTTATTCCTGTGGACGTGCACGTAGCTAAGCCAGTCGAAAAGTCGCTTGAGGCTGTCGGGTTGGTTAACTCGCACCACCGCCTCTGCAATATTACTAGCGCGCAATACAATACCATTCTCCGTTCTCTCAACTCGAACCTCCAAGACCACGAGCTTCCGTTCGTCGTTGATAACGGTAAGATCGACTTTGTCCGTGCCCAAGACGCTCAACACCTCGTTGCGCCCTCCGGAATCAAAGTCGAAGGCTGGGTCTCGAAGACAGGCAGCTCTACTATTATACACTCAGTACCTACCTCCCTTAATGCTCCTGGAGCCTCGAGCCTGACCCATCAGGTCACCAGCAGGTCCGTCTCAAATACCCGGCTGGCGGGCAGCCAAGCCATGAGCCAAATGGGAAGTCACGCCATGGCCCGGAGCACTATGCAAGAAAGCAACTACGCCACCACTAAGCAGTCGAACCTATGCTGCAACAACCCTCGCGCGGTGACCAGCGGCAGCGTACACTCCTCGCCTTACACTGCCTCGAACCAATACACGACTACTCAACAGATGTACAGTAACGTCAGCCATCAACCCCAGAGTCAACACCACATGCAGCAGTACAACACAGAGGTGAAGTCACGCGACTCATCCGTCACCTCGTCCTATACCAAGTCTCGCGACCAGATAAATGGCGCTCGCACACGTGTGTGCTGTTAATTTTTTTAATGCGCATTTGACGAATAGAAAAACAAGAACTTAGAAATTTGGTGACGCTTATAGCGAAGCGGGCATATAGGTCTCCCCCATTAAAACACAATCAGGTAGTCAGGTCCAGCACACCTGCCAATAAATGTTTGAAGGTTTGACGAAAGTGAAAAGGGATAAATTTGAAAAGAAAATACCCGCCCGATGGCTCCAGGCAGTGCTGTGGTGACGCGTCAATTATGGCGACAGCTACTGGATCCCGTCAGTTATGAGTTTTTTGAACAAAGTGACGGTGCCCCTTGAAAAACAAAACAAGAGAGATTATAATCACACGAATGGACCCGGAAGAAGATCCGCGTCAGGAGAGCACTCACAGTCGGCCAGCGTCGAAGCGCCCACCGTTCGTGCGCAGAGTCCTAGATCTCAGGGGAGTGTTCGTGAAGATGTTGGAGGAGGACAACCGCAGGATAGCGGCAGCCCAAGCCAAGGCAGCGGCTCATCGACGGGAGGCAACCCCCCCCGCCCCCTCCTCCCCAAGCCAATCACCCTCCACGCCCCAACCCGTCCCCGCCCCCCCTCAGTCCACTCCAGACTCCGCCCAGTCCCCAAGACTGGATGCAAACGGTGTTGGAAACGAGAGCCCTACGCTACACGGAATACCCGCGGATAGCCGCACCGGAGCAATTCATCAAAGAGCTGTTTCTGGAACCGCTGGCGTTGGAGAAGTTGCTATGGGCAATCCACATACTGCCAACGCTGTCGGGATACCCGCCGGAACTGAGTCAGGCGGTGCAGGCGATCCGGGAAGTCGATCATCTGCGGTCATCGAGTGTAAAGAGACACGTACTATCATTATACCGGGCATCGAGGGGATGATAACGGCCGTGCGCATCCGCGTTGACACATCCCGCGTCTATCAGGAGTTCCGCGATGACAGGGACTTCCTGGAGGCTACGACTTCCAAAACCTCGCTTAGTGTTGAGGGGGCGGCTGTTCCGGTGGTTGTGAACTCTCCAGTCGAGGCGGTGATGCCGCTGACTTGTCGTAAAACGAGTGTGAGTGTAATTGACAGAGAAGGTGTGACAAATGGCCTCGTCCACAAGATGGGGATTGACGGCGGCGTAGGTAGAGGCAAGGATCGATCGATAAGTCAAATCAATTTTGGCGAAGTATCGTCCTTGAGCGGCCCTTTGTAACGTATCCTGTATGTTGGGCAGTGGGTAACTGTTGCCAACCAGGTGTGCATTAAGAGGGACGTAGTTGCCGCATATACGCATCGGTTTACCCGGCGCAGTAACAATGCGTGGCCTGAACGCCCATGGTGACATTCATGGCACGATAATCCCCTTTTCGAGCATATCTTCTATGGTCCTCTCACTCCTAATGGATATACGTACTGTTTGGTAACGATTGGACGTAATTCGGGGTCACGAAGCTTGAGCCGCACTGGTTCCACTTCCGCCACTGGTAAAACTGATTCCGATGTGCTAATTGCAAGGCAGCGTGATGATTCTTGGACCTTCGGCGGTAATTTTTGGCAAGCGAATGTCACTTGCATGCCCCATTCGAGCAATTGGGGTCTACCGATAAGTACAGGTACTGGGAGACTGGGAGTGACCCAGGCAAAGATCTGCACTGTTTCTTCGAGGTGAGGTAGAGATACCTCAAGGATTGTATACCCAGAGATGGGCAGAGGCTTTCCGTTGGCCCCGTAAATCGCTTGCGTCCGGTGCGGCTGACGAATGAATGGGGCCTCTGTAAGACGCACTAAGTTCACGTCTGCACCAGTATCAATAAGTGCTTCCCCTGCATTCGTTATTATCTTCGGGAGCGGACTCTTCATTGCGAAAATATTTGACTGTCATGGCATTTGAGGTTGTCTTTTTGCTAGGAAGCACATCTCGTCCGTATGCCGGCCAGGTCCGTGAATGGTG
>NW_011645784.1:236214-244923 GCF_000223845.1 Gregarina niphandrodes | reverse complement strand
AGTGACCCAGGCAAAGATCTGCACTGTTTCTTCGAGGTGAGGTAGAGATACCTCAAGGATTGTATACCCAGAGATGGGCAGAGGCTTTCCGTTGGCCCCGTAAATCGCTTGCGTCCGGTGCGGCTGACGAATGAATGGGGCCTCTGTAAGACGCACTAAGTTCACGTCTGCACCAGTATCAATAAGTGCTTCCCCTGCATTCGTTATTATCTTCGGGAGCGGACTCTTCATTGCGAAAATATTTGACTGTCATGGCATTTGAGGTTGCTTTTTGCAGGAAGCACATCTCGTCCGTATGCCGGCCAGGTCCGTGAATGGTGCATTTCATTGTTGGGCGTACGAAAGAGGATCTCTTGTCTCCTAGAACAGACGGTTGATGGAAGGTTGCCTGCGCGCGCCCTTTAATTCCCGCTATGCCTTTATCCTCATTGTCTCCCTTTCCTGTAGTACCAAGGCCTAGTGCTTCCAATCGTTGGATAAATTCCTCGACTTCGTCGATATGACAAAGCAATGCTCGTATCTCCCGAGGTAATCTGGCGCAGTATCGGTACAACATTAGTTTCAAGAACGGTTGCACAGGATAACCTTGTCTCTCGCAAATGATCATAATCGTTTTATTGACTCGTTCTAGCTCTTTAGCGGCCTTCATACAGTCAATGGTCGTGATTTTGTCTCTAGTACTAAATACAGTGCACGAGATTTCGGGTATTGTCGATCCATGTAGGTTTTATGGGCCTCTGCGATCGTTTCAGCTTGAGAAAGGCCATAAATTTTGACGAGTTTCTTCAGGAGTATGTCCGGTGTGGTGCTGGTTTTGAATAACGCCTCTGCTAACCATTCATCCGTCTCCAATTCCGTCTCCGGTAATGATGGTAGTGATATGTTGTTGCTCATCGTTTCCGAAAGGATGTTCGTATTAGTCGATGTTCTGTTGTGGCCGATGCAATTTCCTTGGTTAGCGCTGCCATTATCTTCTGATTTTCTTGTAGCATTGTGGCCATGAGAGTGAGAAGTTCTTGATTTGTAGCTGTCGCCATAATGTAAAGTGATGCGCTGTTAAAGATTAGTTATTGTCTAAAAAGTGTGTGCGCACACATTTCGCATAGCATGTTCCACATCATGGTTAAGTACGGAATTTAGGAGTGCGTTGTCCGTAAAAACGAATAACGGCTTGCGTATAGTTCGAACATAGTCTTTAATTTGCGTCAAGTTTTAAGATCATATATCCACCTTGGGCTTCATTCGTATTACTGTAGTTGTGTGTGGCTGGCTTGGTAATGGTTTTCGTCATAAGAGTATTGGCTCCTTGAATTAGCGAGAGCCCTACCGCCACGTTGCTGGTATCAATATAGAGACGTAATGGTTTGTTCGGTTGCGCGGTATATCGTATGGACGGTCGTTGTTTGAAGCAATCGCAGTAGATCTTTAGTATGTCGTTGTCTTTAACCTTCTGTTGCAGTAGCTTCGTAACTATTCGTTGTTGGGCTGTTATTAATGCGTGTTTATAATACTGGAGCGTCTGTGCTGCCTTGGTGATGTTAGCATGGGCTCCTTATTGCATTAATAGTTGAATGTTAGCCCATTTGGCTTTTGGAATCGTTAATGAGTGGTCAATTAGTTCATATCCTAAGATGCTTGTGCAATGTAACTGTGTCTTTTCGCTATTTATCTTGAACCCGTACGTGGTTAAGAACTGTTTCGTGTGCTCGTATCGTTTTCTGAGTTCATGAAAACGACCAGCATCGTTGACGTAAGGTAATAGCGGGCGACAGTCACTCGGTCTTTCACAACCCGCGTGGGTAGCGTGAAGTTCGGCGGTGTTGGTAGTTGCGTCAGCTTATGATGTTCGAGTAGTGGTCGTATCCATTTATCGATAGTAGTTGAGATAGTAATTGTACTTTGTCAGAGGCAGAGGTATCTGTGGTTCATAAAGGGAGTTATGACTATTGAGGCTCGAATTGATGTCAATCGTTACCGCGAAATCGTGACGGCAATCGCCCGAATAGACACGTTGCGGACAGCTTTGCCGTTCAGCACTCAGGGGATGCTCTAGCACAGACGCCTTGGTACTTCGGGCCCGATCCAGCGCCTTGGTATCGCGACACTTGCATCCGGACGGGGCATGGGCCAGACGTTACCTACCATACCCCACTGGTGGAACTGTGGGATATAATCGCACAGGGTGCAGGGCTATACCGCCCAGTGCGCACTCCTACCGATGAGGAGTGGGTGGATAGCGGGGCTGAATGTTGGTTACGGAGAAGACGGGGAGGATGGTGCCCCTAATGAGGCCGGTGCACATCCGCCCGGGCGACGCCCACGCCGTCGTGAGCCCGACATGGCTGACATCTTCTACACAGTTCCTCAGGCCTATAACATATCGCGGGATCAGCTATTCTTGGTGTGGCTGTTCCCCGCTCATGGAGAATCCCCGGGTGGCGTGAACCTAGCTGGCCTGTCGCCATATGCAGACAACAACGTCGCCTTGTACGGCGACACTGTCGCTAGTGTGCCCATGGAGGATTTCGAAGCTATCCACGATCTGCGCCGACGTGGGACCGACCTCGACATAAGGGACCTTGCTGATAGGCTGCTTGAGATCACATACGGTACGGACCAGCTAGTGCCCCAGGTACCGGTGTCACTGTTCGTGGCATCGCGCCGGATGGAAGGTTTCCCTGTGGACCTGGTGCCCAGATACCGAACCGCCTTGGCGAATATTGCCGGCCCTAATGAACAGGAGCCTGTTAGGGCACACACCGATAGGGACAGTGATTTGTACAAATACTCGGTGTTGGCGTGGTGGAGAAAGTTCGGGGCAAACGACCCCCTGTTACATCAGCATAGCGACCTGGATAGGCTATTACGTGCCATGTTGTACACCATGACACCCTACGCATGCACTAACCCATTCCTGGCTTCCGACACTGACCCTTTATACACGAGCGAGTCACGCAATTTGCGCATTGATACTATGCGATGGGCGTTTCCTATGTCCAGTGAGGTGTATGCGGGTGTGGCCAGGATTGACGTAGAGATCGTGACCACGCGCGAGTTGCTGAGGGGGGATACGCCAGAAGCTAATACCCGGCGGCACCGCGTCAGGGACGGTAACACTGCCTTGATATACATCCCAAAAGCGCTGGAGTGGACTAGGGGATAATCCAGATGTGGAGTTACCATAGAAGCACGAAAGATTGTACCGGCCCAGGAACAAATTATAACACAAGACTATCATGGCCCGGTGCAATCGACTCAAACAGTCAGTCAACAGGTTTTCCTTACCCCGAGGTTTTCCTTACTTCAGATCGGATTACAAAAGCGTGCGAGCTTGTCGTTATCAGTGTGATCCAATGCCAGCAAGGCCCGGTGATCGACTGATTCGATCACCCTTCAGCAATGCACGGCTCGTAACGGACACAGGATCCACATGACGATATAGCGCTCGGTTGCGGATCGCAGCTGCAGAAAAGGCATTACCGCTGTCCCTGTTCGACTGGTCCCCCGGAATGTTGAGTCGCTAGAGCCAGCTTATGTGATCTGCGGCGATTGTCATATCTGTAAATAAGGTTCCGCGGCGAAAGCGTTTGACGTTGAATATCGTACACCGCATTTGGCCGTGGACGACGCGTTCCAGCTTTCGCGCAGGTGGCGGGCTCGACGGAACGAGTGGATGTCGTGGCGCTTTGCCAGAGCAGTGGGTTTGGTCAGAGTCAACGGCTGAAGGAGTTATCGAAGAGGTACTACACGTGCTACGTGTCCCCACCTCTTGGTCAGTATGAAAGCCGCGGCTACTCGATGCCCACTGCCCCGGGGACGGCAGTTCATGTCTCGGCTGCTGCGCGTCAATAGGTATATCGACGATGAAGCCGCTGTTATCGAAAAGCAGTATATGAAGGCGGGACAGGTGGCGCTATTGACTGAGGCGTGCCTGGAGGAACGGGCGAGAAGAGGTATCGACAGATTGTGACGGAGAGTGATCGGAAAGAGGCGTTGCCTGGTGCCTAGCGGCCCCTACGAGATCTGATTGCTCGAGGGTATCCCCTGGTGTTTATCCTGGCTGGTTTTCCGTCGCCACCAAGTGTGATGGAGACTAGCCACTTTCGACTGGTAAGGAGAGCTGTCGCCATTAAGGATATTTCTCTGGTGTGCGCTTCTACGAGTTCCAAGGTTCAGAATTTCGCGCCCTTTCTGCACTCTGACAGTCTGCCAAAATGCTGGAACGGAAATCCACGCCTCCAAGACCGCTGTTAGCCATCTGAACCTGGGATGCGTTTGCGAATCTCCAGTTACCGGTTACTCTGAGCAAGGCCGCTTCTCCTGGTTACTGTGTATCCTGCTGTCGCCCCAGCTGGATGGCCTTGTTTGGAGCAGTGGGGGATGATGTCGACGCGGCGGATTTGAGGAAGTTCACCGCAGATAAGATTGCAGCGTATGGATCTTTGAACACAGAGGGCGCGTGTGTGTTTCGCAACCACAGCAATTCTGGGAGCGCTCCGGATTCGTCGCCATCGCAGAGTCCTTGGTGAGGGCAATATGGGCGAATTCAACTGCAGAATGTTGCTGGCGCGTGCCCGAGCCGGGATGAGGTCGAAGGGCTCCATCCACGAGTTCCGGCTAGTGTTCCACGGCGGAAGCGCCGCTGATTTGGTTGGAGCTGGTAAATTGGGTGCCATCGCAGTTCAAGCCAAGAACTGCAAGTAGTCCTTAAATGCGGCCAGTTTGCTTGAAAGCACGGAAGAATATACGAGCATAGGAGCGCCGGCTCTTCCATGCTTTCGAGCAAAATGGCCGCATTTAAGGACCGCTTGCAGTTCTCGACTCGCGTGGCTCCGTCGCACGCGTGGCCGTTATGGAGAGCTCTACTGGCCCCGGCATTTCTTTCAACGAGCTTGTCCCGCTCGGAGACGAGAGGTGGACAGGACCGCGCGCGAAGTTCTTCGACGATTGGAATGATCCGCTTCGACACACTCACCCCGTCCCACCGACTGACAAGCAGCTCTCAGCGCGGTTCAACATGCGCCAGACTCCTTGACCCATTACCCGAACCATATGGCAATTATCCGAACCGTTTTGGGCCCTGCGATCGAGGCTCATCCAAAGCGTCATGCATGACGCCACGATCGACCTTGATGTATAGTTTTGTGTGTGGATAGCCTTTCATGGAAGCTGATCATTACGTCCTTTGCGTAAATCTAGGATGGACGCGTGCGGCGGTTATTAAGAGGGTACTCTGGCATGCTTACAGGACGGTGCCAGAAGACGAGGATTGCTACCCTTGCAATGAAGTGTACGCATAGGTTGGAGTTTATGGTTTGCGAAGGCAACAAGGGGAAGCTGACGGCGACGATGAAGTCTCTCGAGGCTGCCCGGAAGACGGCGAAGCGGACGTGGTAGCTTGGGATCGTCGTCAGGCAAATGGAGCGGGGGCAGCCGCCGTGTACGTAGGAAGGTTAACGGCGGCAAATGATTGGCCCACGGCAAGTGAGAGCGAGTGTTGATGGTCCCTGAGTAGCTGCAGGAGAACGAATCGTGGCTGCTGATTGGCACTCGGATGGCAGAAGAAGAACGACGTGGAAGCTTGCGGACCAAGCTTGCAGCTTGCGGACCACGAGGTGTCAAGAGTCGGCGCGTTGCTGCTTATGTGGGAAAGCTGCTGCCACTTCTACTGTGCCATGCCGAATCGTGTTTGCGTGAAATTCCTGCAACGCGTGTGTCACAAACTCTACAGGGCCGTCTTCTGTTCTTACCAAATGCCGTCGGAAGTGGTCAACTAACTGTCAGTGTAATTATCCGTGTGAACTCCGGCCCCCCTTGTACAGAGCATCCTGTCGAGCCATTCATCGACACCGCACCAGAGACTACATAATTGCTCCGTAGTTTGTACCGGCTGCAGCCGGTACAAACTACCGTAAGGAGCCGCACTGCGACGGATGGATCAGTAGTCTCCACGGAGGCGCCACAGAGGTCTTCAAGGCCCCGGTGCGTGGACCGATTCTTTGGCGAGGGGGTCTTCCAGAACCACACTTGGCCACAAAACTGGGAGTGGACAAAAGAGGGCACACAACTCAGTGAGGCCGACGAGAGCAAAACGAATGTAGAACTTGTGGCGGAGCGTGTGCACCTACGAAGACGACGCACCCGCCTGCGGGATGTTTAGGCCCGGCGTGGCAAAAGCGTGCTCAGACCCGTTTTAGGTCCGGTAAATGCTAGGGCACGATTCAGAGACGCAGACGTTGGGACTGGAGCCGTTAGCGTATTGACGATATCGCTGCTACGCAAGTGGCCCAGGTGTGCATGCCCCAGGCGCGCATGCCAGCCGGATGTCACTAGAATTAAAAATGGAAACCGGGGACAAAGAAAAGTTGGGTCCATGCGCGTGAGCCTAGATGGCTGCGTGTGGTGTCCTGTGAACGCAGCACACTGTGAGTGGTGCGGCCATCATCTCGTGGGACCGGATGCCGCGCTTTTCGATTGGATTTATGTTGGTCTTAGCCAACCTGCCACGTCACGCAATTTGACGCGTCCGTTTCTACCTGCTAAGTAATTCCCTGAGGCAGTAGCACGCAGTCCTACCAACCCGCTAGGGCCGCTGGCATAGGCGTGGGGATATGGGTCTTTCCCTCAAGTCATCGCATTCCGTGGATATGTCGGTGCTGCTTCATATCCTCTTAGCTCTCTAGAGGATCTAAATAGTTCAGACTCTCTACAGACCCAGCAGCCCGGACGAGGCGGGAAGGTTTAACGAAGCTGTGCACTCAAAAAGACATCAGACGCATCGACGGACCCGGTCGCAAAATCCTCAGCGCACATCTCATGAGACCGGATGTCGCGTTCTTCGGTAATTCACTATATTTATTTGGTCGTGGTCCCTCCGCATATTTCTGAGGGGCCGGTGCGTGGTTTAGACTGTACTAGAGGACACTAAGTATTCAACGAGGATGTACGAAGGCAGTATGTGTGTGTCCTTTGTGTGCCGTGAAATGCACACACGTTTTGTTTATACTGAGTCTAAAATTGAGGGACAGCAAAAATTTTTTAATGGTGCTTCAGGAGGCTTTGGTTTCGCTACTTGGTCCGTTCACAGTTTCGGAATCTGTCACGGTGAGCTCCGGAGCGGCTTCGTGTTCGCAGCTGGTTGACCGGTGCTACGTCAACCAGTCGTCGCACACTCCACAGTACGCGACGGCACCAGTTTCGTGCTACCTACAGGTCCCTGCCAACCAGCAAGTGCCGGTTCAGCAGACGCCACCTACTCAGCAAGTGCCGGTTCAGCAAGTGCCGATGCAGCAAGTGCCGATGCAGCAGATGCCTCCTCAGCGAGTGCCGGTTCAGCAAGTGCCGGTTCACCAAGTACCGGTTCAGCAGCTGCCTCCTCCTCAGCAAGTGCCGATTCAGAAAATACCGGTGCAGCAGGTGCCTCCTCAGCAAGTGCCGATTCAGCAAGTGCCGATGCAGCCGGTACCTATCGTCCAACAAGTGCCTGTTGTCAAACCGGTACCTCTGGTCCAGCCGAAGCTAGAGCAAATCTCAAGTAGCTCAAACGAGCATGCCGCGATGAACAGGAACATCCAGTATGTCGACAGGAAAGCTACGGATGCCTATTCGATTGCTGAGCATGCCCACCAGATGGCTGAGCAGCTGACTGAGGCCGAGCGCGGCAACAAAGAAGTCGTTGCGAAGATAAGTCATCGTCTGGACGGTTTCGCTCGAGTTGACCAGAGCCAGCAAGAGCAGATAGACCGTATAACGGGACTTAGTGTGCGAGTTGACAGCCAGGTTAAGGACATAGCAGTCCATGGGAAGCAGAACCAAAACGAGATCGGTATTTTGAAGGCCAAGGTAGCCTCTCTTGTAGAGCAACTGGACAGGCAGAATGACCCTGCGGAAGTACGAGCGAAAATCAATGACATCAATGCACGCATTGAGAGCTTAGCAAAGCGTGATGAGATTCAGCAAGGGGAGATTCACGGCGTGTCAGTCAAGGTCGGCGACCTGGCTGAGAGAGAAGCGAAAATCCACGGTGAGTTCAAGGAAAGGATTCAACGTCTTCTCGAGTGCAACCTGAAGCAGGAGAATCAAATCAAGGGCCTGGCCGGTGATGAGAGGCGGAGTCAGGATGAGATTCAGCTCTTGAAGGCCAAGGTGGCGTCTCTCGTTGAGCACATTGAAAGTCAGGGCGACCAGGCTGACGTGCCTATGAAGATCGATGAAATCATGGAGCAGATCGAAAGGCTGGCTAAGCGTGATGAAGTACAGCAAACTGAGATTCGAGGACTCGCTGACAGGGAAGCGAAGCTCCACAATGAGTTGAATGCACGCGTCCAACGTCTCTTCGAATGGGACCAGAAACAGGATAATCAAATCAAGGACTTAGCCAGTCATGAGAAGAAGAGTCAGGAGGAGATTGAGATTCTTAAGGCCAAGGTAGAATCTCTTGTGGAGCACCTGGAAGCACAGGATGACCCGACTGGCATGCAGATGAAGGTCGATGACATCATGGAGCAGATCGAAAAGCTAGCGAAGCGCGATGAAGTACAGCAAACTGAGATTCATGGCTTGGCTGACAGCGAGGCGAAACTCCACAATGAGTTGAATGAATGCGTTCAAAGTCTTGCTGAATGCGACCAGAAGCAGGAGAACCAAATCAGGGACTTAGCGGGCCATGAAAAGAGAACCGTGAAGAGATTGAGATTCTCAAGGCCAAAG
>NW_011645784.1:235455-235979 GCF_000223845.1 Gregarina niphandrodes | reverse complement strand
GTGGAGCACCTAGAAGGACAGGATGCCCCGCCGACATGCAGACGAAGGTCGATGACATCATGGAGCAGATCGAAAAGTTGGCGAAGCGCGATGAGGTACAGCAAACTGAGATTCATGGCTTGGCTGACAGCGAGGCGAAACTCCACAATGAGTTGAATGAATGCGTTCAAAGTCTTGCTGAATGCGACCAGAAGCAGGAGAACCAAATCAGGGACTTAGCGGGCCATGAAAAGAAGAACCGTGAAGAGATTGAGATTCTCAAGGCCAAAGTAGAATCTCTCGTGGAGCACCTAGAAGGACAGGATGACCCCGCCGACATGCAGACGAAGGTCGATGACATCATGGAGCAGATCGAAAAGTTGGCGAAACGCGATGAAACTCAGCAAGCTGAAATTCAGAACGTTGCTGACAAGGTGGAGGACGTTGCCGATAAGGAAGCGAAGCTCCAAGCGGTCTTGAATGAGCGTGTTCAATTGCTTACAGAGTGCGACCAGAAGCAGGAGAGCCAAATCAAAGAGATTGAT
>NW_011645784.1:234318-235333 GCF_000223845.1 Gregarina niphandrodes | reverse complement strand
GCTGACAAGGTGGAGGACGTTGCCGATAAGGAAGCGAAGCTCCAAGCGGTCTTGAATGAGCGTGTTCAATTGCTTACAGAGTGCGACCAGAAGCAGGAGAGCCAAATCAAAGAGATTGATGGCAATGAAAAAAAGAACCATGAGGAGATTGAGATCTTAAAGGCCAAGGTGGCCTCTCTCGTTGAGCACCTTGAAGGACAGGATGACCCAGCCGACATGCGGGCGAAGGTCGATGATATCATGGAGCAGATTGAAAAGTTGGCGAAACGCGATGAAACTCAGCAAGCTGAAATTCAGAACGTTGCTGACAAGGTGGAGGACGTTGCCGATAAGGAAGCGAAGCTCCAACAATTGTTGAACGAGCGAGTTCAGTGGTTGACAGACTGCGACCAAAGACAGGAGAGCCAGATCAAAACGAACGACCAGGAGATTGAAATTTTGAAGGCCAAGTTGGAATCTCTTGTCGAACGCCTCGATGGTCAGGCTGACCCAGCGGATGTACAGATGAGGATAGATGACATCAATGACCGCATCGAGAAGCTAGCGAAGCGTGACGAAGTCCAGCAAGGTGAAATTGGGGATGTTGCTGACCAAGTTAAGGATCTTATCGGCAAGGTCATGGACGTTGTCGAGAGGGTCAACGATGTTGCAGAGAAGGAAGCGAAGCTCCAGACGGAATTAACGGAACAAGTTCAGTTGCTGACAGAGTGCGACCAGAAACAGGAAAGCCAAATCAAGGAGATTGATGGCCATGAAAAGAAGAACCATGAGGAGATTGAGATCTTGAAGGCCAAGGTGGCCTCTCTCGTTGAGCACCTTGAAGAACAGGATGACCCAGCCGACATGCAGGCGAAGATCGATGATATCATGGAGCAGAGTTGAGCAGCTAGCGAAACGTGATGAAACCCAGCAAGCTGAGATTCAGAACGTTGCTGACAAGGAAGCGATGCTGGAACAGGAACTGACTGAGCGAGTTCAGTTGTTGACAGACTGCGACCAGAAGCAGGACGGCCAG
>NW_011645784.1:233728-234298 GCF_000223845.1 Gregarina niphandrodes | reverse complement strand
TGAAATTGGGGATGTTGCTGACCAAGTTAAGGATCTTATCGGCAAGGTCATGGACGTTGTCGAGAGGGTCAACGATGTTGCAGAGAAGGAAGCGAAGCTCCAGACGGAATTAACGGAACAAGTTCAGTTGCTGACAGAGTGCGACCAGAAACAGGAAAGCCAAATCAAGGAGATTGATGGCCATGAAAAGAAGAACCATGAGGAGATTGAGATCTTGAAGGCCAAGGTGGCCTCTCTCGTTGAGCACCTTGAAGAACAGGATGACCCAGCCGACATGCAGGCGAAGATCGATGATATCATGGAGCAGATTGAGCAGCTAGCGAAACGTGATGAAACCCAGCAAGCTGAGATTCAGAACGTTGCTGACAAGGAAGCGATGCTGGAACAGGAACTGACTGAGCGAGTTCAGTTGTTGACAGACTGCGACCAGAAGCAGGACGGCCAGATCAAGGACATCGAAGGTCGCGAGAAGGAGACCCGCGAGGAGGTTGAGGTGTTGAAGGCCAAGTTGGAGTCTCTCGTGGAACACCTTGACGGCAAAGATGACCAAGCAGATGTACAGGCGATGAT
>NW_011645784.1:215478-233539 GCF_000223845.1 Gregarina niphandrodes | reverse complement strand
TACAGGCGATGATCGATGGTATCAATGACCGCATTGAGAAGCTAGCGAAGCGTGATGAAGCCCAGCAAGGTGAGATCCAGGACGTCGTAAACAGGGTTGGGGAGCTTGTGAGCGAGGTCAAGGACATTGCTGACAAGGAAGCGATGCTGACAAAAGGAACTGACTGAGCGAGTTCAGTTGTTGACAGACTGCGACCAGAAGCAGGACGGCCAGATCAAGGACATCGAAGGTCGCGAGAAGGAGACCCGCGAGGAGGTTGAGGTGTTGAAGGCCAAGTTGGAGTCTCTCATGGAACACCTTGACGGCAAGGAAGATCCCGCAACCGATGTGCAGGGGACAATTGACGAGCTCAGGGAGTCCATCGACAAGTTGGCGAAGCATGACCAAGCGCAACAGGCCGAGATCCAAGACGTTGCTGAGAGGGAAGCCCTCCTTCAGAAGGAGCTGGAGAAGCAGGTTGGCTGGCTGGCGGAGTACGGGAAAAACTTGCAGGAGCAGATCGATAACATCAACAGGAAATTAGTAGATATGGTGACATGTATGCAGACAACAGTTGGAACACAGGCCGAGGCCCTGAAGGCCGCCGCCTAAATTTTTGCTAGACAGGCAGCCAGACATTGTTAGTTCTTAGCGAACTGGGATATGCTGGGATGACATTGATTGAGGGGTTGGGGGGTGGCGGGATGATCAGCGGGGATGATTAGCGGGAATAATAGATGAGGACCGAAGCGGAAAGGAAGAGGACCAATCGGGCAAAGTAGAGAGGGAGAAAAAGAGGAGGCACTGGGAAAAGGAGAGAGGAGGATTTGGGGAGGGGAGAGAGATTTGGGGAGAGGAAAGAGGATTATTCGGAAGAAAGAGAGGACCACTCGAGGATGGGAAAGAGGACCACCGGGAATGGGAGAGAGGACCCTCGGGGGTAGGACGACCGGGATAGAATTAGTAGGGGAGAGATCCTCTATCTCTCGAGAAAGGGTCGGGGTGAGGTCCGGAGAGATGGTGAGGATCGCCCGGGAGAAAGGATTTTTTATTCTCGATGTTGGGTGTGAAGCGACGCCTGGCCAAGTCTGCTTCAGCCAAGCCACTGGACGACACTCGGGCTTTAAAGAAGCTCAGGCTCTGTGAAGATGGCCGGGTAAAGGGTGGCAAATTCCGACGTATTAATGAGTTGTTGTACACGTTGCCTAGCGACGAAGCCTTGCACCAGCTGAAGGCGGAGCGCAGCCTCAACCATGCCACTCACGTAAGTTGCTGCACCTACTCCACATACAGGTGTTGCGCACATCAGTGTCAAGCACATCGTGTTGCCTACACCACTGTTGAGCACGTCAGGTAGCACGTTCGGTACAATTGGATCTGTTGTAGTATCATGAAGGGTACGATGAGCAAATGACCAAATGGCCTTGCCATCCTCTAGACAAGATCTTGCCTGCTGTGAAGCGCAAGATCGAGACGGAAAACGCAAGGGTCATCTTGGATATCGGTTGCGGTAGTTGCCGAGTGCACCGAGAGCTGAGTACAATGACGGGCGGTCAGGCGAGCGGTCAGACGGAGATGGGTTTGGAACGAAAGGGGGCCGTGGTTATAGCGGTGGACTTTGCGGCGCCTGTGGGTCGCGGTCTTCCTCCGAAGCGGGCTACTGCGGAGGAGTATATAAAACGCGGCGGGTTTCTGGAATGTTCAGCGGCCCATGTTGCCTTGCCGGACGACTGTGCAGATGTCGCTATATTCTCGCTCTCTTTGATGGGCACGGACTGGCCCACGTTCATCGGAGAAGCGGTTCGTCTGGTAAAGAAGAAGGGGTCTGTGTTCATCGCTGAAGTCTCATCACGATTCAAACAACCTGGCAAATTCATTCGAGAATTGAACCGCTGCGGCTTAGTCCTAGTCAAACAACAAGATCTTGACTCCTACTTCTCTATCATGACATTCCGGGTACAGGACAAATCCAAATTCGACCAACAACTCATCTCTGCCGATGGTCTCAAGCCCTGCCTCTACAACAGAACCAAAGCACATAAAACCGACAAAGACTCACCAAGCGACACGCGAAGCAATGGTCACATGCACAAAGAGAAGCACCCTCCCGTCAACACTGGTCAGACATACGGCAAATGGAAACCAAACAGCACCGCAGCAGACCGAACCGGACGCAATTGAAAGTGCTATTTGGAACTAACTTTTCGTTCGTTGCAGCTCGGGGTGGTAGTTGCCAGTACGACCAGCCACGTAGCAGCAGCCAGCACGTGACAGGGCTGCGTGATAGGGACTGAGGTCCCCCCATGCACATGATTATTTGGATCCACCCAGGCCACCAGGAGTCGATTTTTAATTTCACCAAAAGCGGGACGTACAATAAAGTCCATCTGACAAATGGGGGCCAGCCCGCGAGTCGGACTTGTTGACACTCAGTCGATGCCTGGGGCGCACGGCGGACACTTTGTGGTTGCGCAGAATTATTTTTGAAAAGCCTCGTCAAGTTCCTGGAAAAATGCGGAGCCTAGTGGTGTCTGCGGTCGAGGACGGCCTGACGGGTCTCAGTGACAAAAGGCTTGGTTATCCGGAGGGCGCAGGGGGGGAAGAAGATGGGCTTCTTCTGCTGCTTGGAGTTTTCGCGGTCAATGTTCTCGATGCACACACGCATTTTGCGGCGGGACACTTCAGTGACCTTGCCGGTAAGAGAGCGGTGCTTGCCACGCATGACGACCACTTCGTCGCCCTTGTGGATCGGGAGTACCTTAATACCGGTTTCCTTCTGGGCCTCCTTCGTGAGTCTGCTGCTCATCATCTTATACTTCTGGTGGACGGTGGCGGTATAAAGCGCCTTGCGTACCTTGCCGGGCTTGCTCGAGACACCTACAACACACCCACGTCACCCCCGGCCTCCAATGTCTCTAATGTGGGCGGGCCAGCTCCGGCCGTCTCGGCCCCTGGGTGCCGGCGAAAGGCCCCGCCGAAGTTCCAGGGTCCACTAGCGTATTCCCCTCGGCGATGTAATTTATAGGTGTGGCTTGAGTGCATTCTTACGAGGATTGAACTTCATGACGGAGGCTTATACAAATTAATTCGACCCGAAAAAATCCTCCAATCAGTTTTGTCCTCTTTGGCTTTTGGAAGGCTCTAAGCCCCCCCCCGAGTCCCCCCACACAGGTCGGGACGAAGGAAGCTCTCATCCCTGCACTTGCGTCGCTTATGCCGAGCAACACCACCGCACTGCGGAAATTTCGTTAGGAGAATTCTAATGGACCAGAGCTACCATCACTCGTTATCCTCGCCATTCATTGTATGCGCTACGGTGGTGTTATGCGAAGGAAAAACCGGTATCCAATTCCTCCAGCCATTGCTCCTATATATGCACGTCCAGCAGATAGCAGGCGTCTGGCCTCCGCAGATAGCAGATGGCTAGCCCCTGCAGAAAGCAGATGAGATGTCAGGCCTCTTCCCTATCAGGTGCCTAGCCACCGACATTGGTGAGGGCGGTGGCGGTTAACTGGAGGATGAGATTTCGCCCTTTTCTTTTTCGCTGTTCCCGTCCGCTTGTTGAAGTCGTTTTTGGCAGTATTGAATGAGTGGGGTTATAACTCCCGGTCTCTGATACTTCGGCGCCAGCGTTGCGATCCATTCCAGCACTTGCTCTTCAGTGAGCAGTTCGTTGTTTGTGATTTTCGTCTTGGCTGCGTCTCGGACGACTTCATACAAGTCCCAGAGTGTATAAACAAAATCTGTGAACAACTCCTGGGCGCTACTCCCTCCTTGTAAGAACAACGCAAGATACCGATTATCAACGCAGAGCGGGTGGCTGTCAGACGCGACGGAGTCGAACTTCTGATGCTCCTCTAACCACTGGGTCGCCAGGGTTTTGAGCCGCGTCAATATTTGCTGTCGCTTGAGATCGATTGAATCTGAGAGACCAATGGGGGGAATCGTATCGTCCAGGGCAGACAGAGGAACTGGTTGGCATAAGAACTCGCTAGTCTCGGTCTTGGCGTTCAACATACCTTCTTGCTCGCATATTTGTAATAAGTTGAGATAGCGCGCGCGTGTTTGCTTTTCGTATGCAAATAACTTTTGGATTTTTGCGGGCGGACTGTCTTGGATGACAGCGGATAACAACGATTTCCATTGCTGGATGATGGAGAGGTCATTTACGTCTTCCAAGTCGCCGTCATAGTACCGTCGTACAAAGGCTATCAGGTCTTGTAAGGAAATGTCGTCCGAAATGAGCTCGCCTTTTCGACAGATTTTCAGCCAGCTGGTGATGGCCTCGGCTTTCTGCGTAGAGCACTTTTGTATAGCGGTCGCTGCTACGGCTGACGCAGTTTCCTCAAACGTCTCAAAACGCTCCCGGACATCCAAAATTCGCCATTCCGGATTATCCTCGAGGTCCTGAAACAAAGTGTCTGCGGCCATCTTTCCCAGAGACGGGATCTCGCCACTTTTCCAGCGCCACAAATACTCTGCCAGACTGTCGCGAGCCTTAGCCTTCTTCATCCGTAACTCTTCTTTGTTTTTCTTCACCAAATTGTTCACATGCTCATTAAATACATGCTTCCGCTCTCCCGTTGTCATGAGAGAGTTAAATACGTTCCATTTAGGGTCTTTCTGGAGCACCCGGCCTATTGAATCCCACTGCCCCAGATGACCAACGCATTTCCGTTCAAGAAACTCCCGAAACTTTGCCCGAGCATCACACTTACCGTCCAGTTTCACCTGCGACCAATCTTCTTGATCAAGCGCGGTGTGAGACTCTTTGATACGTGCGACTTCCGCAGGCACCTCCCACTCTGAAACACAACCGTTATAGCCAGTCCACTACCACAACACAGGTTCCAACCACAAGCCCCTGCACAGCTCCCACGGCCCACAAGGCCCTTGCCCAACTCGCATAGCTCCCATGGGTCACTGACTGGCTAGATGGGGGAGATGGGGGATCTTACCGCTTTCTCTGGTGAGGCTGTTATGCCAGTAACTTCGCCCGTCGCCTTGTGGGTATTCCTTCCACGCGCTGGAGGTGCTCAGCAGCCTCTCGAAGTCGCTCTTGAAATCCTCCGGCTTGTCCCAGGTACTGCGACCAGTGCGGGAGTTGTGCCAAAACACGCGACCTTCTGCAGTCGTATACTCCTTCCACTCCGGCTCTTGGGAAGCAGCGCCAGAGGCACTTGCACTGCCAGGTGTGGGCGGCTGTCTGCTGTTCGTGGGAGTACTTGGTGGATTATTCTGTCCTGCATCTGCGGCCATCTGTCCCCCTGCCGCCTGCCCGCTGGCCGAGAGCGGAGGGGTGGCACCCGAAACATTGAACCTAGGAGGAACTACCATCGGGGGCAGCAGACCCGCCACGGCTGGCAGTCCGCCGCCTCCCAGACCACCTCCTCCCAGGGTTGGCAGACCACCTCCTCCCACAGCAGGCAGACCACCTCCTGGCAGACCACCCCCACCCAAGGATGGTAGACCACCGCCCCCGGCAGGGGGTCCCAAGCCTGGAAGCAGGCCTCCCGCTCCGGAGGGAAGGAGACCTCCGGGAAAGCCTCTAGCTCCGGGGAAGCCCCCGGCCCCGGGAAAGCCTCCGGCTCCGGGAAAGCCTCCGGCTCCGGGAAAGCCTCCGGCTCCCGGGAAGCTTCCGACACTCGGAAAGCCGCTGCCCGCCGGGTTCAGGCTCAGTCCAGGACTCAGCCCCGGACTTCGTCCCGGACTGGCAGCGGGGTTCATTCCAGGCGGGAGCAGGACCGGGGGGTTTCCGAAGCCGGGTGGCAGAAGAGAAGTGCCTCCCATACCGGGCGGCAGCTTGCCTTGGTTCATGAAGACCCCAGTCAATGCGGCCCAGAGCTGGGGATCCGGGCCGGCCGGTGTCTGCACAAAGGGCGGCGGAATGCCGCCTCCCGGCGGAGCGGGAGGCTGCTGCTTCTGCTGCATCGGATTATACGGCGGAGGCGGGAACACTACCGAACACGCAAGTCATAAAACGTGTGTGCCATTTCGCCGTGAGTGGAGTCGCAAGCGCGAATCTGTGTTGGGCGGTGCCTCAGTTCGTGGAGCCTTACTTCTGGAATTACGCTGGCGATTAAAAAGTCGCAATCTCGTTCTCAGAGAGGCAAGCACACGTGTGTGCCCGAAGGGCGGCGACGTTTGGCACAAAAGACAGACTGGCTGGCTGGCTGGCTGGCTGGCGGGCGGGCGGGCGGGTGGTAGACGTTGTCGGGGATTGGTGATTCGGGGCTTACCGTCCCGAGGGTTGAGGCAAAAGACACATCGGTGGGCGGTTCGGCGGTCGAGCGGTACACTGCCGGCGGCAACAGTCGCGAGATGGTTGGAACGGGGGGTATGACTCACCAATAAGTTGACGGCTTCTGCTCTTAGGGAGTTGGCTCTTATGGAGTTGGCTGTTGTCCCCGGTCGGGGCACAGCGTTCCGGTCGGGACATAGCTTTCGGGGTGCTGAGGTTATCCTGGGGGCGAAATCCAGCACTGGCTGCCTAGTAGGCTGTGCCCCAGGAAGCAGTGCATGACACGGTGCATGACCAAGTGCATGGAGCAGTGGTGATGTGCCCGGTGATGCTGTGAGGGGACAGGAGTGTTTGAGACTGAATCTTTGGTTTACGTGACCTGCTAATTTTTTTTGGAGATGGTGTTGGCATCGAATAGGTCCCTACGCTTTCGCTTAGTGGTGTTGGGGTCAGTCGTGGTGGGTATGACGGTGGTGATGTGGACTATTGCAGGTGTGTACTATCGAGCCCAGCGAGGTTTGTTGGCTGCATCGGGTGTGGCCTACACACTTGGTCTGAGGCATGCTTTAGATGCGGACCACATTTCGGCCATTGACAATGTGACACGGAAGTTGATGACAGACGGAAGATATTCGACTACGGTAGGTTTCTTCTTCTCAATCGGCCACTCGAGTTTGGTTATCGCGGGTTGTTTTGTTCTCTGGGCCACCGAGAGGGCGATTGAGGATGCTGCGACAAATTATATGACAGTCCTTACGTATGTCTCGTCAGTGTTTGCGAGCGTATTTCTAATCTTGATAGGACTCATTAACCTTGTCCAGCTCATTAAAGTGAAGCGGGAACTGCAGCGGATCAAGCGTGAGAAGGTGTATAGGGAGGTCGACGATCAAGCCTTCAAAGGCGTCGGTGGGGTGTTTACACGTTGCGCTGGCGGCATCTTTAAGTCCGTCGATCGCAGCTGGAAAATGTTCTTCGTCGGTCTTATCTTCGGTCTTGGCTTCGACACCACTGCCTCCGTTACTGCCGTCATGACCACCGCTACTAGCCGCATGTCTGACCGTCGCATCAGCTTCGTGGATGCACTCATCATCTCCATGCTTTTTACTTGCGGCATGGTTGCCATGGACACGGCAGACGGCATCATGATGCTGGGCACGTACAAGTGGAGCGACCGGAAGATCGTGCGGCGACTCTTCTTCACTTACATTATAACCCTCATCAGTGTTATTGCAGCTCTCGTAATTGGCGTCATCATTGGACTCCGGCTCATCGTGGATGCCTCCGACTGCACGGAAAACAACTTCTGCAAATTCATCTCCTTCATTGACGC
Source organism: Gregarina niphandrodes (assembly GCF_000223845.1). Classification (NCBI taxonomy): domain Eukaryota; phylum Apicomplexa; class Conoidasida; order Eugregarinorida; family Gregarinidae; genus Gregarina; species Gregarina niphandrodes. The sequence goes on along the minus strand of NW_011645784.1, from coordinate 225,989 downwards.
ACAGTTCCAATTCATCGGTCTAGGACTCACCCTCTGCTTCATTGCAGTCTGGGGCGGCGGCTACCTGTACTACCGACACTCTCACTGGTCTCTCCTAGAAGACCAAATCGTCTACGCCAGCGAGACCTGCGCATCTTCTCAGGCACTCGTTGCCGATGGGTACACCCCCACATATTCATGCACGCCCAAGAGCCAGAGCTCCTTGCAGCTGACGCAGTACGGGCAAGTGACACAGTACACTGAAGTCGTCACAGAATGGCCCTGAACTTCCCCAACATGCACCTGGCCACAACAATGTAAATACTGACGTCGGCCGATACGGCAGATGTGACACAATGAAAATTTGCTAACAGGCACTGCCCTCACAAGCAGGCACGCCACCTATGCGACTTTTGCACGGACCAGCCGGAACCTAGGAGTTTTGCGTTCCCTGGCCTTAGTTTTTCAGACCTAGCACTTGGTTAACCGGACATATTAGCATCGTGGTTAACTAGCACACGCATGGTTGACTGGACAGAGTACACGATGCACCTGACGACCCCACTAAAATGGGGTTTCACTAAAACGGAGTTCATTCAAACAGAAAAAGAGGCGCGAGAATCAGAGGTTACTGCACGTGTCGAAGATTGCAGGAACGTCGAACCAGCTCCTCTCCCTTTTATGTCGTCGCAGCCGCTCACTGCTCATTCCCAAGTTCGGATGCTGGAAGGCCTCCGAGCGGTGCCCGGAGGCGGCACGCGAGTCGGTTCCCGAATGTCCGACGTCGCGTATACACGCCTCCCCGACCGGAGTCCCGCCGGCCTGCCATCGTCCCTTGGTCTCTTCCGACCGCCGACCCAGCGCTTCCGATCGTCGACTAATCCCTTCCGATCCCCAGAGGCTGACCCCTTCTGACCGCAAATAACCATCATGGCGGGCGCCTCGCTGATGGCAGGCCGCCCCCTCGTGGCGAGTGATCCCCGCCGACTGGTAAGGGATTTTGGTGGGTAACAGTCCTTGGGAGCCATCGTAAAGTCCCTCGACAGAAAAGCCCGCCGGTCGTCGCGGGTACGACCCCGACAGGGCAGTGCCGAGCGGCTGAACGTGATCGGGGTGGACGTACGGACTGCACCGCGGTCGCTCCCAACCCCCGCGAAGGTATTCTGCCGGACACGGAGACGGCACCAGGTATCCGGGCCGACCCAGGGAGCCTGGTCGGCCCGGGCAGTTCGGTCGGCCTACGGCACCGGGGTGGACCAAGAGGCCGAGATGCCCCGCGGCGCCAGGGTGCTGTAGCACAGGGCCGTGCGGTTGACCCGGCGCCCGAAACGGGTAGCCAACGAGGCCCGGATAGCCCACGTCACCACTGGTCCGGTAACTGGACGGGTTGGCTGGAATTGTATTTGGAAGCACGCCATGTGACTTGTACTGACTGTACCCGCCGGTTACCGCATGTGGTCCAACCGCACTTGTGCGAACCCCCACAGATCCAAACCTGCTGGGTCCCATGACATTTGGACCTCCCCCATTTGGACTGGAACGCCCCCCTTGGGGTGTGTGGCTCAAGGCTGGTTGATTGACAATCGAGGTGGCGGAAGACGTCGGTGAAATTCGCTTGAGATCGCCTTGGAAGGTGCGGTGCACTAGGGGGAAATTGCTTCCAATAGGGAAGGTGTTTCCGATGGGGAAATTGTTTCCAATAGGAAAGTTATTGGCCGAGGGGGCCCGCGGTGGTCTGGGGGGACACAGACTGGCCGCGGAGTAGGAAGAAGAAAGTGCATCGGGGTTGGGTTGAGATTGGAGTTGCGCACACGAACGCGTGACGGGGAGGTGTGCTCGCTGCGATAGATTTTCGCTGCCGGAGTCATAGATGTCGGAGTCTAGTCGGGTCTCCTTCATTTCGGAAGCCGTGGTGGTGTCGAAGACCGGTCTTAATGCGACATCGTCTACTTGCTTCCCCGCTATGTTTCCGTCGTCCCCATCCTCGAGCAGATGGCGGTGGGCTTCCGGATTGACCTCCGAGCAGCTGCTGTCGTAGGTCACACCGAGCCCACTCGCTGCCAAATCTACCTGCTCCGTCCAATGAACACCGCTTCCCTCAACATCGCTGCCGAGAGTTGCGACGTTCGGCACCGGAGTAGATCTCTGCTGCATCTCGGTTGGTAGCGAACCAGGCGAGCGTTTCGACAGCGTGCTGCGCTGCTCCTCCCTCGGCACCTTCTCCGGAGGTGATTTGCGTCCTGCCTGCGGAGGATTCGGATTTATAGGTCCGGTCTCACGGCTAAGGTCAAGCGGCCGCTCGTTGGAATCTGTTGTCAAACCGCTTGGCCCATTCGAACTGCCGAACGACGCCCCGTTTGAGATCACATCGCCTCCAATGGAGACATTGTCCACTATCAAGACGTCATTGGGCATCGTCGAACTTGGCAGCACGGAACTTGGCAGCACGGAACTTGGCATGACGGAACTTGCCACCATGGAACTTGCCACCATGGAACTTGCCATCATGGAACTTGCCGTCATGGAACCGGGTATTGTGGGCGCCCCGCCATCAGTCAAATTCGGTGAGTCATCCAGAATATCGATCGCTGTGGTGCTGACCACTCGTTTCCGCCGGGACGAAGGACGGTCTCGAGAAGAAGGACGGCTTCGAGAAAAGGGGCGGTCTTGAGAAGAGGGGCAGTCTTGAGAAGAGGGGCGGTTTCGAGAAAAGGGACGGTCTCGGTAGCAGGGGTGAAGGGACTGCGCTCCCGGAAGCGGTTGGGGTGACAAGCCGACGACGATGTCGTCTTTGCATCGACGTATTGCTTCGTGACTAGAAAGGTTGGAAGGCTCATTGAAGCGGCGGCCGTCGGGTAATGTTTCCGGGACGGACTGGAATGAAGAGTCGGTAATGTCGAACAGAGCGGTTGTCTCTTCCCTGCCTCCCCGCCTGAGGTTCATTTCGCTGCTCTCGAGGCTTGCTGAGCCTGATGAATCTACCCGATATGAATCGCCGGCATCCAGTGCACCTGGCTTGTGGCTTTGGCTCGGGTAGGGCATCTGCTCGTACGGTACTTGATAGTGTTGGCTCATTGACTTCGAATTCCGCAGTTCATGGATTACATTCCGATATGCAAAACGTATATCGGCATTATTGTAACTCTTAGTGTCCGCTGAGCACTTCCGGGCCCCCGTCCGGATAGGAGACCTCATCTCTGGAGTAAGGTGCTTTTGCAAACGCAGGATTATCATCTTACTGAAACTTGGTCGAACAGGTCTTAACCGACTATCACGGCATTTCTTTCGTTGCTGAGCTTCTAATATGCGGATCTTATGCGCCGCATAGTTCATTTTCTAAGTTCACATCCGTTAAGGACGGAAATAAGCCATAACACACAAGCAATCAGCCGAACCACTCCAGCCGCACGCTCCCCCGAAACACACACAAGAACGGCGGTCGCAAGTACAATTACCTCTTTGAGTTCGTGTTTCAATGCTGACATTTCTGATAACCAATTGTCATAGCTTTGGGGTTCACCTCCAAGCAGTTCTGATAATTTATGTTGAATCTAGAAGGTATATTGTAACAATCGAGAGATCCGTACTTGTCTTGAAACTTTGGCGAACTCGCATTCTACTTGAACTAGTGATCTTTTTCCATCTGAGGAGTAATTATAGTCCTCTGCCATAAATAGCACACGCGTGTGCTGCATCGATATTTATTGTAACATTCTGTATAAATCGATCCCCAGACTTGTGGTTTATAGAAGATGTTGGGCCGTAGAGGATCATACAGGTCAAGGCGGGATGAATACGGGGACTGGGACGATTGGGAAAACGCTAACCCAAATGTAGATTCTCGTAAACCAAGAGATTATGTTTCTCTGGGAGAGGTCACTCAAATTGGTCCTGACGGTCGCTCAGTGGAAACAAGATCAATGGAATCACGATCATTGAGTAGACTCAAAATCAAGAAGAGTCCTACAAAGTACCACTATCCTGGCATGGAACGGCGAGATAGCCGTGGTGAAGAGGAGAAACGTCCCGTATCCCGGGGATCGTCCGCGAAGAACACTATATGCGTTTGTGGAGCATCAGCCTTCTACGAGCGAGAGAAGGTACAAATAGAGCGGATGAAGAAACAAGTCAAGAGTGATGCCATCAAGTTGCAGTCAACAGTGGAACAAATGGATCAGGATCGGGACGAAATACGTCAACGAACGGATGAAATAGAACGACGAGAAAAACTAGTTAACGAAGCGCAAAGTCAACTAGATGAAGAAAGAGCAAGAGTTGAACGCGAATGGGAGGAATTAAGAAACCAAGAAGCTGATATAAAGAATTTTGAGAGCGTTATAGAGGAGCAAGAGAATGCATGCCTCAAGAAAGTGCGGGAGCTACAAAAGCTTAAAAGGGACCTAGAGGATCGCGAAAGTAAACTGAATAAGGAGAAAGAATCTTTATACAAACAACAAACGGAGTTTACAAGTTGGTTATAACACAATGCACCTCCTTGGTCTAACACCTCCTGTTTGGGTTGCTAGACTATTAGGACAGACTATTTGTACCGAAACTTGTTATTGTAGGTAAAGAAGATCGCATTAAGAGCTTAGGTAGTAGATTAGAAGCGAAAGAACAGAAATTGTTAGAAAGACAAGAACAGACCGACAGGGATCAAGCGGTGGTAAGACAGGCTAGGGTCCAGACTAGGGACCAGGACATCCCCCTTTAAGTATCACACTTCCTCCCTCCCGGTGGGGTCATGAGTCGGTGGGGTCATGAGTCGGTGGGGTCATGAGTCGGTGGGGTCATGAGTCGGTGGGGTCATACCGATCCTTCGTAGTTGGAGGAGCAACGGAAAAGTTTGGCCCAGCGGGAGCACACGCTTAATGAAGAGTTGGCTTCGTTGGAGGAGAGCCGTTTGGCGTTTGAGGAGCGCCATACCAAGTTGACGGCGAGTGAACAGGAGTGCGCGCGACTGATGGCGACATTGTCTGAGAAGCAGCAAGTTTACGACCGGGTTATCAACGACGAGCGCCAGATGAAGGAGCGAGTGGAGCGCTATGAAAAAGATATCCGCGCCAAGTTGGATTGCGAAGCTCGGGACCTCAAGAGACGCTCTAGCGAGCTGCAACTGCGAGAAGAAGACTTTGCCAGCGAGATGAATCTCAAACACGAGTGGCTCCAGTCGTCCACTGAAGAAGTGGAGAAAGCTAAACAAGAGTACTTCGCATGCCCTGGTCACATCCCTGGTCACATCCCTGGTCACATCCCCGCTGGTGGCCCACCCCCGCTGGTGGTCCACCCCCGCTGGTGGTCCACCCCCTCTAGTGATCTTCCTCCCCCTTGCTGGTTCACCACCCTGTTTTTTTTCCACACAAGTTCTGCACGCAGGTTTGCGGAGGAGGTGGAGGGCCAGCGCGAGAAGGTGGACCAAATGAGGGCGCGGTTGCGGGAGGACGTGGACCGTGAGCATGCAGAGTTGCGTCAGATTCGGGAAAGTCAACAGGCGGAGAATACGCGGTTGACGGCATTCCGGTCTGAGTTGGAAGACCGTGAGTTGCAGTTGATAGCGCAGTCGAATGAGGTGAGTAAGAAGGCATTGGAATTAGAGAAGACGGAGCAGGAGAGGAGTAGCGCGGTCCAGAAGAAGGAGAGGGAGTTAGAGAGAGGTCGTTTGGAGCAGACCCGGTTACGGAATGCATTGGAGGAGAAGGAGAGGGAGTTAGAGCGGGAATTAGGTGACGTGCGTGAACAGACGAACGTTCTGGAGGACCGTTGGGCGGAATATCAGGGACACAAGGAAGAGTTGAGTCGGGCCAAGCAGGCGGTGGACGAGGAGCTGCGGCAGCGGCGGGTGGAGTGGAAGAAACACGAAGACGAATTGCGACGGCAGAAGACTGACTTGGAGCGGGCACACGAATTATGCTTGAAACGGCAGAGTGACAAAATGAATGTGCTGGAACAGCGAGAAAACGCATTGGAACAACGAGCTAAACAACTCAACGACCTGGAAAGCGTTCTGCAAACCCGCTGCCGGGAACTCGACGAGAAAAACGCAGTGGTTCTCGCCCGTCAAAACGACCTCGAACAATACGAACGAGCACTCCGTAACAAAGAGAACGCCATCGGTCGACGATACCAAGACCGACAGACGATCGAAACCGCTCTTAGCGAGATTAACAAGACCAAGACAGAACTCGAAGAACGCGAAAGAAATCTTGAGTGGCAAAAGTCGCTAATGAGACAACAACAACATCGTAGTCAATCCCCATCCCGGAAACGTTCTTTCTCGCAACAACGACGAGCTCCTCTTATCAACCCTAGTCCCCTACCGGAACTCACTCTCAGTTCAGCACAACCAGCCAGGGGACGCCAACCCCCACCCTACTCCTGTCCACCAGACGCCTGTCAACCCACTTCTAACGAAGTAGCTGACAACCCCACCGACCTACCACGTGACCTGCCCGGTAGCGACCTTACCCGTGACCTACCATCCACTGCCGACCTGCCGTCCAACCCTATTGGTACCAGCTCCTTCACCGGGGCTAGCCCTTTCAACGGCACCAGTCCTTTCAACGGCAGCAGTCCTTTCGCCGGAGGAGGAGTCAGACAAGCGCCGCAGTCCATCATCACGACAATGAGCCAAGCTGCTGTCGACCAACCCCCGAACGCCTCACACGACCCCCGACCAATGAAACCTCTCTACATAGACAGGTCAAGTGTAACTCGAACCAGAGGAAACAACACAGTAGCTGACAGTCTTAAAACACCCCAATCGCTTCTATTTACTCAACCTGATCAGCGAAGCCAACCCGACGGTTGTAGCCAACCGGATCGTTCCAGCCAACCAGATCACTGTAGCCAGCTGGACCGGTGTAGTCAGCTGGACCGGTGTAGTCAGCTGGACCGGTGTAGTCAGCTGGACCGGTGTAGTCAGGCGGACCGGTGTAGTCAGGCGGACCGGTGTAGTCAGGCGGACCTGGAGTACACTCAGCCGGATGTAGTCGGAGTGACGCAAAGTTCGTACAACCCTTCCGGACTGAACGACAATCGGGTTAGCCGCCAGTCGACGGAGCAAGAGGAAGGGGCGGCAGCTAGTGAGGAGCCGAGTGGTGAAGGTGATGGTTCGTTGTCTAACTGCGCAGTGGGGGTGGCGATATCTAGTGATCGAGTCTGTCGCCAGTTGTCTGTTGAGTCTGTAGTGAGTCAACGTAAAGAGTCGAACGACAGCTGGGAGTGGTCCCGACGTGGAGGAAGGTCGGCTTACAGGAAGAGAAGCAGTTACGACGAGAAAAGGGGACGGACCACGTCATCTTCTGAGTTGGTAAACGGGTCTAGTTTTGACCCCGGCTCGACGGGAAGGAACGGAATCGGCACCGGCCCTCTGGGAGCTGGTGAAGAGGGGGCAGGTCGTGAAGTGGCTGGTCCTCCTGAGAGTGGATTTGGTGTCCCGGGCAGAAGTATGAGAGGCATGACGCAGGACATGACCGTGACCGGCGGCGGAAACGGTCCTGGGAACATGGGTATGAGGGGCGGTCGGTTGAGCACACACAGTGCGGAAGGCGAGAGAGAGATGTCAAGTATTTCTCCGGCCAAGATGGCGACGGTGATTGCCAAGTACAATGAGAAGAAGGCAGAGGTGGGCCACGAGCAGGCGCAGATGCGGGAGCAAGAAGAGTGCCGAAAGAAATCTTTGGAAGAGGACCTGCGAAAGCAGAAGGAGTCTGAGAGGCAGCGGCGAGAAAGCGAGGAGCGGGAAGCGGAGGAACGTGTACAGCAATTAATGACCGAGCGCAAGCGACGGTCCAGTCGCCTCTCGCCGGAGGCAGGACCCCCGAGCGGCGAGGGCGAAGGGGTACGGAGTGGCAGAGACTCAGCACTGAGCGGCAGAGACTCGGTCAAGTCGTTCGGGACAGGCGGCGCAACCGCGACGGTGAGAGATCCTATAGGACGAGGCTCGACGGGACGAGGGCCGACCGCACGTGTCTCGGCCGGACGAGGGACGACCGGACGAGGGTCGACCGGACGAGGGTCGACCGGACGAGGGTCAACCGGAAGAGAGTCGACCGGACGAGAGTTGACCGGACGAGGCCCGTCGACGACCAAGGGATCCATGGAGTGGAATGCGGCCTGCCCCCAACTGCCCCTGCCAGACACCCAGTGTCCCCAGGTCGCTGATATCGGCAGTCTACCGGCGCCACCCAAGTCCCTAGTGGACCGAGGGAAACGCCTGAAGAGCATTGAGCGGGTGCCTACCGGGGAGCAGGAGGACTGTCTCGCCTCGGACTTGGAGGACGACGACGAACTGGACAGACGGTTTGACGAGACCACATTCCGGCAGCCTGTCAGGCGGGAGGCGGGCGGTAGAGGCTACCGCCAGTCCCGACGAGGCCGCGGAATCGAGGACCGCGCGGATGGGACCATCGTCGCTGGAGAGCCGGCGGCTGAGAAAGAACTTGACCAGCAGGAGGAGCTTGCTGAAAGCCGAAAACTCAAGTTCTTCTCAGAACCTGGCTATCCTCAGCTTTATGGACGACTGCCGAAGGCGGCGGAATTTTACAGCAGCCAGTTCGTGCCTTCTCGGCAAGTTATTCCCGTCGTTCCGGGACCCAGCGGGAACGAGTACACGTCTGATCCCGTGGCCAACTCAGCCTCTCTCATGGAGAGAATGGTCGCTCTAACACCGACGCAAGACGCCGTTCAAAGTCTGGACGCCTCGTTCGTAGATTGCGAGGACGACTAATTATTTTTTACATGTTTCTCCAACCCCTCAATGTACCCCCTACCACGGAACCCACCGCAACTTGGACGAAAAAACCGATCAAAACGGTAAGTCGATTCTGACCAAGTGGAGCGACCGCGGCAATGTTTTAGGCCATAAGCCGCCGTTTTGTGCTCAGAGAGTTCCAGCATGGAGCGCAGTACTCAAGCCTTTACTTCTGTCGCTTGATGAATCTTCGTCCGTTTATAGTTGAAAGAGTAAAGAGCGCGGGCAAACGTGTGTGCGATGAAATAAAGGATGTCAATTTGAACGAAGAATGCATTATCATAGGAACCCTTTATAAGGTGATGAAATTAAAGCCGCAGATCTTGGACGAGTACATGGAGAACGTAGCAAAGGGAGAGAGCCGCCTGAAATTTGTGGATTCTTCAGATTCGTTGGTCATTGAGGACGGGACCGGTCGGCTGACTTTAGAAGGTTCTGTGGACGTGCAAAAACTGGTCACTGGACTAGTGGTTGGCCTGAGAGGCTCTCAAAGTGGGAACGGCGTCTTTCGCGTGACGGAGGTGATTACTCCGAAACTGCCTCGTCTGAAGCCGACAATATTTCTCGGTCCGGCTGAGAACTTGGCTCCAGCGGCTCCCTTTCGGGGCCACGCGGCCCAGGGACGCGGAGGCGCCCAGCCGCCTACAGAGAGTAGATGTATTGCGTTCATTGCTGACCTTGGTATTGGGTGTCAGACGACTGCGGAGCGGCGAAAGGCGCTGGTTAACTTGCTCGCGGACTCGGAGCTTTCCGTAGGGTTGTTGGTGCTTCAGGGTCGCAGTGTGCGCTCGCTGGACATGAGCAGCATAGGTGCCTTGGACGGCTTCATCGCGGCGGTGGCGCCGTCGATGAGCGTCCACGTGATGCCTACGGATGAGTTCGAAGTGATGCCGTTGCAGCCCTTCCCGAAGTCTTACCTGCCCGTGGCGGTCAACTACGCGAACGTTTTTCGAGTCACGAGTCCCCACGCCTTCTCTGTGGACATGGAGGTGGACACTGGCATGGATACAAGCAAACAGCAGGACGGCGAGCTGGACGACGGCTTCCGGGTTCTCTGTCTGCCGGACGCCTGTGTAGCCGACGTCATGTGCTACTCCAGCGTGGACGACCCGCTCGAGGCCATGCAGCTGGCCTTCGCCTTCCGGTCATGCGCCCCGACCGCGCCCGACACGCTGTCTTGTTTCCCCTTCAGCGCGCACGACCCCTTCGTCCTCGCACAGGACGCCGACATCCCACACCTCGTCGTCGGTTGCCAGGGTCCCCGCTGCCGGACTCTGGCGTCGCCGCAGTGGGACGCGGCGACGCCGCAAGCCTGTCTGCAAGAAAACGGCACGCTGCTCGTGGCCTTACCTGCCTTCAACGACACCGGCTGCGTCCTTTTTGTCGATCTCGACGCCCGCCAGGCCTTCCACTACCAGATCTCGCAGTAGGTAGGCCTCGGCGCCTAGTGGCAGGTGCAAGGTGCAGCGCCCAACATGCAGCATTTCGGAAGCTACGACGAAGGCAGTCTCTCGCCCTACGCGCTGCAGCCGACGCCGCCGGAGCCGCTGGACTTCTCCAATGTCAAGGTGAGCACAAATTCACGACCGCCGCGTGCCGAGTCGCATGCCAGCCGTGCACGCGTGTCCAGCATGCTACACCTCGTGCACTCATGCGCCGCATGGCGCATGGACCTGACCTCTCGACCTGTCGCCCGATCCGGCGACCAACCGGGTGCCATCAGGTGGCGAGTCGGGGGGCTGGGTCGGTGGCGAGTTGGGAGGTCAGGTCGCGAATTGAG
>NW_011645784.1:190034-215153 GCF_000223845.1 Gregarina niphandrodes | reverse complement strand
GAGAGTTTGTTTGGTAGGGCGTGTACAAGAATTGTCGCGGGATTTGGGCAGCGCAGTGGACGGATGAGAAGGGGCAGCGGCATACGAAGTACTTTAACCCGAAGTTTTTTGCGAACGAGGCGACGGCGCGTGTAGAGGCGTATAAGTTCAAGGTAGCGATTCAGCGCGAGATCGAGGCGAAGGGAGGCGTGCAACGGCGACGTACAAATGGGTTGCGCGCGCGCGCGGTGGCGGGTCCGCAGCCTCGGTTGGTGGCGGCTACGGCGGGTCGGCGGATTCGGCGCAATGGCGCCATCGTGCCCTACTTCGCGCCCGTCGCCGGTGCTGAGTACGCCCCGGAACTAGCCAACGCCAGTCCCGAACTCCTCGCCATGCTCCAATCCGTCAACGCTCTCCACCCCGCCCACGCCGTCGCCGGCCTCGCGCAGGAGTACCGAACGGCACCGGAGTACCGTACGGTTTCGGAGTACCGAACGGGACCGGAGTACCGTACGGGACCGGAATACCGAATGGGACCGGAATATCGACCAGGGCAAGAGTATCGGGCAGGACACGAGTTCCGGGCAGGACAAGAGTACCGAGCTCAGGATTACCGAATGGGGCCGGGACAGGAGTACCGAGCGGGGCCAGGGCAGGAGTACCGAGCAGGGCTAGGGCAGGAGTACCGACCAGGACAAGTGTACCGACCAGGGCCGGAGTACCGAGGGGGGCCGGAGTACCGAAGCTACGGGCCATACGAGAACAGGACCGACTCGGGTCAGCATGCGTTTCGGACCGGGGAGTCCGTGGACGGGGCAAACTTGTCCGAGCGGATGTTGGAGGGGTTCGAGTCGGAGTGGCAGTTTGCGAGTTACGACGATATGGTATACTGCTACATGCGGCAATTGTACGGTTTGGGGGAGCAGTGGCCGGGTGCGGAGAAGCACGGTCCACACGGTGGAGGTCCACACGGTGAGAGTCCACACGAACAGGGACACTATGCGCAGCCAGGCGGGCAGATGCGGCCGGTGCCTAGTGAGTTTGGGCGTGGTTCAGGACCACCGTTTTTGACGCCAGTATGGTACGCCACTAGCGAGCCGCTTTGGTGTTCTCCTGTCGAGCCGCCTCGGACGCCACGGCGTGCGGCCATGGCGGTTATTTGCAGCCAGCCACCTTGTAGTCGCATAGACGATTCCGACTTGGACCCGTCGCCTCTGCTGCTCTCTGCGCCGCCGCGACCCTTGCCCTCAGGCGCTGACGACCGACCCAGCCACGCACGACCCAGCAGCTCCAAGCTCAGCAGCAACGCCTATGGCCCAGTTAAACGACGGAAACAGGCAACGCAGCTCCCAACTTAGTCACAGCTTCGATATATGTTCATCCCTAGTTCTTTTCTACTCGCTACAGACCAATAGCTGTAAAGATCTTCCCCAAAGGGAATTCAATCATGGCCGTTGTCAACACGCCGAAGAAGGCAGTGAAACAGAAGTGGGAAATCGTCGCAAACCACCCAATCACTATAATTAAGACGTCATGGTGGGCCCGATGGCGGTGCCCCCGGGTGGAAGTGTGTCCGGGTGGTGGTGTGTTCGGGTAATGTGGTGTGATATTCCACGCGGGGTAACACCCAGTGTAAGTTACGATTGTTTAGGCAAACGTCTGTAGTCCTGGTTGCGTAGTATGCCTGTTCAACAAGAGGGTGCACGAGGTAAAACGTGAAGGTATAGACGCTGCACAGGGCCATCGGCCTGTTGGCTAGGATTTCTTTGAGGACGACAAGTATGGGATTTTTGACCACGATGTCCTTGGTGCTGGTGCGGACGTAGACAAGTACAAGGGAGAACCAAGCGAGACAGAGTGCCCAGAGGGTACGGTTGTACACGAACCACAGTTGGTCCAGCGTGACGTTCCAGGTCAAGGTTTTCCCCTTGTTGGCAAGGTAGGGAACAGAGACGCAGCAGGCCCAGGCGCCGATGAGCGAGAGGGCGGTGTAGAGGCTGACTATATAGGGATCAGCAACCGGCGTATATTCTGGTGCAGCGTCCATGGTGTCCAGTTGTCGGTAGTTCCGGTTGAGGCGGCCAAGCAGTAACCGTCTTGTAGGACTAGTCACGTGCTCTGGAGAAGGACAGTGGTCGTGGTCGAGTATGGGCGACTCATCTGGTGCGAGTTCTTGGTGTGTTTCATCGGCTGCTTCGTCTTCGTCTATTCTGCGAGTGTCATTCGAATTGGAGCCAGCGGAGTTACCGGCGCCGGAAGTGGCGCAAGGTTTTAGCAAAGTTATTTGTTTTTCAAACCACCCGTCACGCTGGCAGATTCCTGCTGCTAGACCCACAAGGTACGGGCCAATTCTGCACCAGGGCTTGACGTAAAACGTGGCCCAGTTCTGCATCAGTTCCATGGTACCTCCTTCTTGCGCGGGGGTGATGGACGAGTCGCTGAAGGCCGGGATACTGAAATGCAAATGTTCGGTCCTAACCACATGGTAGGAGTAGATAGAGGCCACCGCCAGTACTCCAGCAGCGGCTGAGTACATAACCTTCCTGCTTGTCAAGCATGAGAGGATCACCAGCGCATTACCTAGTATATAAAACTGGAAGTCGTTCGACAAGTACCATGTGTGTCCCAAACACTGCAGGCCTTCTGCTCCCCTTGAGAGGTTATTTGTCAAAGTCAAAACGTTCCACCAGTACTTGTAACACCCACCAGACCGATCAGGTGTCATGCCATACCGTAAATAGTCAACGTAAGGCACCCACATCGGGCCAGAGCCCAGGTACGGAAGCACAAAGTATGAAAATGCCAATACCAAGGACATCGTGGGAACCAGACGCAAGTAGCGTTTAATCATTAGAAGCCCAGCATACTTTGCCACCCGCGTAGCACGCATGCCCGTAGAGCCACCACGACTGGAGGAGTCACGAGTGGAGGCGTAAACGGCTTCTAATTTTGAGCTGCCGAATAGCCCATACATCAAACCCGAAAGGAAGAAGAAGGAGTCCACAGCCAGTTGTCCACTGATGATGAATTGAAACTTATAATCGTGGACCAGACCCAATGCCTCCTTCAAGTTCTGATCGACTCCTTCCTGCCAGGAAAACGTGAAAGTGTGACCTAGAACGACCCAAAACATATTCAACGATCTCAGACCACACACATGACTGAAATCGCCACGACCGAGAAACTTAGCTCTGCTGGAGCAATCCTGAATATTAGAGCTGATATTACCAACCCAACCCCTAATCAGACGACGATTCGTCGGGTAAAGAGGGAGCAAGACAGCCACCAACACAACCAAGACCCCTACGGCCTTATTGAAGCGGGAGTCATCCAAGACTGCAGTCCATCCACCACACCTCACACGGTAGCGAAGCCCGGCAGGTGACTCATATCTGTGCAACCGGATAGTATCTTCCCCACGACTCCACCACGACGTCCGATCCCCAGTTTTATTCATTCCGGTTCCGTCGCCGTTACCACTATCGTCGTATAAACGAACATCCGACGATAGCATCCTTCCACCGTCCCCTCCTAGCAATCCAGTCCCCAAAGATCCTAGCAGGTTGTCGCCAAACGAGCTTTCTCCAAATGGGCTACCTCCTATCAGGTTTCTGGCCATAGGAGTCCTAACAGGAAAGAGGGACTGAAGATCCCTGTCATTTTCGATTATTTTCTGGACCTTTCTCGCGAAATTCTGGAAGAGATGCAGAGGCATGCCAGGCATGCGATTTGGCCAATCGTAACCTCCACCAACAAAGATATCTCCGATAGCAGACAGGCGCTTTGATTCACTGTCATTACCTCTAGCGTTTCGAGTAGTATTTCCATTGTTGGCTAACCCATGATTGGCTAAGTCATGATTGGCTAAGTCATGATTGGCTGAGTGTCGGTAATGAGAGCGATGAGCCGAACGATGGTGTTGGCGACGGTTGTTGGGTAATGCTCTTGGCGTCGTGATGACGCTCAGGATGTCTTGCTGATTACTTACAGCCGTCATGGTATTACCACACCCTAGCATTTGTGCGGATAAACAAAGCATTGGAGGAATGGAGTCTAAAAAGTCCACACACGTTTCCATTCCGGTGTAGGCTGGGTCTCCATCGCGTTTGCCAACTTCGCCACAGATAAAGTTAAGCAGGTTGTAGAACGTGTGCGGCGTACAGCCCTTCGGCAGACACTCGCCTTGGTACAGCATGCTATCAAACTGAACTGTACAGTACTGGAACTCGTCTCTATTGTGGTGGGACAAACACGAGGAATACGACCCTAAACTTGTAGTCGTACCTGAAAACAATAGACTAGGCATGTCTCGATAATAGCCCATACCGCAGTCCACTAATCCAGCCATCAACTGTGTACCCAACATCATGACGTCGTCCTTTAAAGTTCGGCCGTCTCCTTCTCGTTCTTCTCCTTTTTGAGTGCCAGCTTCTTTATCGAAGTTGAGCATGGGGAGGTCACGTACGTTATCCGCCAACAGCCTCCGGGTCTCCACGGCTCGATCCCTGTCGCTGTTAGATGTGTCGCCGTTAGGATTATCTTCGTCTTGACAAACCATTGCAACGTGATCAGCTCTGTCGACGATAGGACTAAACCGGTTGGCACTATCGCATAGTAAGGTCTGGGTTGTTATGCACAGTAAACGGTCACCATCGACTCGATTGTCATCTTCGGCTGCAAATATAGAGCAGCTAGGAACTTCACAGAATCTATCTAACATAAAATTAAACTCTTCCATAGACTCGCACTTCTCCAAGTCGACACAACCATACAAGCCAATTGTAGAATGTATCTCCGGGGTAAAGCCAAGCTTGTAGCGAACCGAGCAAAGTGAGCGATTCATATTCTCGCACATCCTATTGTTAGTAGGCATTTTAACGATTTTGGTGGGGTAACAAGGATGGTTCTGTAGCTGGTGCAAAGTGTATGTGATTGCAGCCTGACCAAGTTCCGCTACCGCGGCCTCACCACTGGAGCAGGCGAGTCGTGAGGCCACAATAAGCCAACGGACCGACATCCCCAAAAATATTTATGACGAATAAAATTCACCTAATCAAAGCTCCTACTTCCCTTAACACGCTACTTCCCTTAACACGCTACTTGGTCACCCATCAACCCAACCTTACCTACACACCTGATCACCCATCAACCCAACCTTACCTACCCACCTAAGGTAACCAATTAACTTAATCAATCGGGTTAACTCAGCCAGTGAATTAATGGACTGCTACGGAGGGCAGATTCTCTGGGACCGTAGTGCTTTGGATTAGAGCATCACTACGTCGTTTATTTACACTAAATCCGCTAGGGAACCAACTGGCGGGTACGGGGGAATAATTATGGAATAAATGGCGAAGCATGATGGGAAGGCGGTGGCTCGGCCTGGAGAAGTGCGGATGGAGAAGCGGGTGCGAGGATCCATTGAGAAGGGCGTTGCGGAGAAATGCCCCCGTCTGGAGAACGGTGGGAGGTTGGAGGGTGGCTCGAGATTGAGTCGGAGTGCCCGTCTGGAGGTGTCGGAGATGTCGAGGTCGGCTGGGGAGACTCGATGGTCATTACCGGAACGGCGAGACAACAGTGCAGTGATACGACTGGCGGATTCTGTTTTACTTGATCTGATGGCGACCGGCATGACGGAAAGCAATGTATATAATGTGCGTGCAATGATAAAGGATTATAATCTAAAAATTTTCCTAAGGGATGGACTTGAAGAGGTACAGTATACTGATTGGTGTGAACGTATTCGACAGTGTTGCGCGATTGATCAAAAAGTCATAACAGAATTTCTGGAACAACTAATCCTCATGGCTAGAGACTTAACAGACGATGACATATACCCACCAGTCTTAACTCAGAGTTCCGCACGCATCTGTCTTGATCATGGACTGTACTTCCCGCACAAGGAAAAACTCTACAAGTACTTCATCCGAGTCATCCGACAACAACCTGTAGGAGTCAAATTGCCCCATTGCACACACGAATACTCTTTTCTAAAGGCGCTCTTGTCTAAACATCCGGACGCCAACCAATTCATTCACAACCTACATGACATGGAAATCGCTTTGGATCATAACAACATCCGGTTCCTGAAAATACACTACCTTGTACCCAAACATCATCCGTATGGTGGATCAGGTTATGGTGGTGGATCAGGTTATGGTGGGGGATCGACACCAGATGAAATGGTATCGGAGTCCCGCTTAATTTCCATATCTCGCTGCATGGATATGATTCAAGACCCAGTCTTGGATCCTGCAAGATACAAATTGATTAATTTGCTCTATACCTTCTACTCTAGTTATCAACCGGATTTGAGTGCTACGCTGTTCGTGGATCTTATCAAAAAAAATGCTCCCTGTCCTTTCTTTCAGTATCGTTCTGAAAAGGCGGCTATCCGGGTCAAATATACGGTTGATCTCATTGTCAATTATATAAGGTGTATTATTGAATTGATGAAGCTATGTAGATTGAACCCTGGGCGTGGTAGTTCGAGTGGTGAGTCGTGCGTGGTGAGTCGAGAGTCTTTAGAGAGCTACTGTTTATATCGCGGACTTCAATCATGGCTTTTTAATTACTTGCATCAAATTGAATTTGAAAGACCGGAAATTGAAGCAGCTGAAGAAAATATTGATATAGATGAGTATAATCTATGGTTGAAGGAACAAGCGGATGAATTCAGTCGATTACTAATACAGAAAAAGAATCAATTAACGACACGACAGATTCGTGATGCCCGTCAACTTCTAACTGATGAGTCAGTACTCAAACGAAAGTATCTGGAACTTAGGACAGAAGAGGAAATTGGGCCTGTAAAATATAAATTGGACCAAGTATTAACCCTGACATTAAACTTTCTCCAACAAGAATTTCATAGACTGCGAGAAATGAAGATCCAACAAACACACTTAAGAAATACTTGTCCATATGATCAACTAGTATTTGATGACCAATCTGGCAGAACAAGAATAAGGTCTTTCGGATTGGTTCGGAAAGACACGCGTCAAGAAGAAATTGTCAATATTAAATATGTCAATGCCAGTCAGTTCTGGTTTCATCATATCCTTCAAGATTTCAGGGATTGCTGTTTAGGACATCATGAAAGTCCACTAATACCCTTACTTATATTCGGTCTTATACATTCCTCTGATAGTGTGTACAATCTTGTTTCCATGGAATTTCTACATCTCCTAAGATCAGTATATGTATTGTCTAAGGATGGTAGTATTCAGAGTCAGGATCGTAATATTCGAAGTCAGGATCATAATATTCGGAGTCAGGATCATAATATTCGGAGTCAGGATCATAATATTCAGAGTCAGGAATTGCATAATGATTTAAGTCGACAGCCACGAGAATTGCAATGCAGAGAAATGGAGGAAACTGACGTGGATCAGGAGGATGGTCATCCAAGAAAAGAACATGAGAAAATAAACCCAGTTGCGAACGTGCGCGAAAAGTGTGTTCGATTCCTCGTTTCTTTCGGCGAACGGTCTCAGTATATATCTGTTATGACAATTGAGGATATTCTTAGCTTCTTAGCAGTTAGCTTGTTGAAAGAAATCCGTCGTGGCGTGACTGAGGAGAATATCCTGCTTTGTGCAACCTTATTCAGTGGTTGTCTAGAAATCCTTATTGCTCGTTGGAGCGATATTAGTAACGAAGCGGAGACGAGAAGATTAATACGACTAATGTGCCTTTTGGCCTTTTCCGATGAAGTTACCCATGACGGTCTGATATCTAAGATAAGATGTCTGGTAGCGAAAACGGCTGCCGAAAAATTCTCCACCACGTTCGATTTCTCATATTCTCCACCTCTCGTCGGCTTTATCAAGAAACTAGTTGCAAAGGGCAAAGGCTTACTTGAGCAATCAGCGACAGCAAACAAATCACTATTTGCCCTTGAAGGGGAGTGGCCCGTGCGACCGTTTGATAGAACCTACCTTCGGGAATTCGGACCGCGTATATGCAAAACTGGGTGGCTGGATTGCTGGGCTCTTGAACCACACCACGCTACCGAACCTCTTCACCAGGTTAGTGACCCTCCACTCGAAATCGGGCGCACCATGTGGAGTGAAGAGTGGAGTGCCATCAGTGGCGGAGCGTATGTCGTCTTCAGCACCCGACGTCCCACTGACGACCAAGCCTCATCAACATCGTCTCAATCTGCTGATGTGGCCAGTGCGATAGGTGATACGGCTCTGGACACCCCACCCTCTGGTCTAAAGGTCACCTCTGCAGACGACGCTAAAAAGGCGAAGGATGAACATTTCGAATACTCTGATGGTTCAATATCGAGCTATGAGGACGTTGTGGTGCACAATACAGCACCGTCGTCGGCTCCAGCTATGGGAGACACGGAATTGTGGAACGAGAACGTGAAGCAAGTTCTGAATCTCCAATTCCCTGTGGTTAATAACAACCATGTGGTTAATAACAACCCTGTGGTTAATAACAACCGTCATAACTCGACATTGTTCACACATATCGGTGCGGCGTCTGGTGGCTCCACGCGTGGACCGGCGACACTGGATTCTATTGCAGCGAAGCTGGTGACGTGTGTTATGGAATCAAATGCGGCACTTATGTCCGCTCTGATGGCGGGGGCGAGATAGTTTTCGGGCTTTTTTGGATGAGGTTTTTTTTGACGAAAATAATTGTTGGTTACCATGCCGTCTAGCCCGGGTGTAAAAATATCGCGCCGACTAGTGTGATGTCAAGTGTGTGTTTAAACCGTCTCGTGTTCAAAGCTCGGTAGCTATGAGTGCTTCGAGAGCCGCTTTGCCGCAGAGTCTTTCATTTTCGTGTAGTTGGTTGGTGGAGATGTTCTCCGTCATTGCAGGGTTGACTCTGCTGAGTATGCCGATGTGGGCCGCGGCGACCTTCAGGGGAGCGACAGTTCTTTGTCTGGCGAGTTGGAAGAGGGTGAATGCCTCCATTTCGCAGGAGTCGACTCCGTGTGTGGCGAATTCCTCGAGTATATTTTTGTTGTCTCCGTTGTAGAAGTGGCTGTCCTGGCGGCCTTGGGTGGCGAAGAAGGTGTCGGACGCGTTGTTGAGCCCGTTCACGGCATTCAAGTCGAGTTTCTTCATCTCAGCCAAGAGCCTGTCGCTCAGGGCTTGATCCGGCAGCACCGGCTTGGTCACGTAGTAGAGTTGACTTGGCGACGTTTTGGTTCCGTCAATCAAGCCGTCCGTGAAGCCAGCCTGGTTGATGTAAGTCAGAGTAGAGCCCTTCCCGGCCACGACAATCGTGCCAGGCGGAAGAGACGGGTTGAACAACCCACAAGTTCCCACGCGAATCACAGCCATCGGACCGGGACACACGAAGCTGGATTCACGCACAAAGAAGTCCATCATCGGAGCCCCCATGCCAATTGCCACAATCGATACAGCCACACCCTTGTACGTCCCCGTGTAAGTAAACATCAACCGGTCCGACGCCACCACCGTGTCGATCTTGTCAAGCAACTTGGACATCTCCTCAGCCCTCTTCTTCGCACCCACCACGATTATACGGGGCGCCAACTCACCGGCCTTCACACCTAGGTGGTACGTTGCGCCATTTGGCAGCAACAACAAGTCCTTTCCAGTCATGTACGACATCCTGCCCTAATTCACTCAAAAAATAAATCTTTGTCACTGCCCGCTGCACCGTTTTGAAGAGCTGATAATTTGACAGTGCGATTCGCACCCCCCATGCTTACCGTCACCGTAGGGGACCGGCACAAGTCCTCCACGCTGCTCTTGTCCTTCACATTCTAAACAGAACGACGCGAGTGATGTTGATCCCAACCCGAGCAGGCAGATGTGGAGCTTACGTAGAAGTGTTTATGGTCGTGGTTATGCACATGTTGGTGCTCATGATGATGAATGTGAATGTGCATCTTCCCGTCTCCTGGTGGGTCTTGCAGAGCCTTAGTGATTCCCTTTATTTCGGAGACTTTATTTTGGTATTCGGCACTGAGTTTGGACAGCTGGTCCTTGCTTTGTTTGAGCTCGCTTTTGGTGCGGCTGAGTTCGTCTGTGACGTCTTGGAGCTTGGTTTTAGATTCAGTGAGAGCGGACCTCAGCTCGTCGTTCTCCTCCCTTAGTCCATTGGCCTCTTCCCTAAGCGACCGGGTTTCCTCCCTTAGTCCATTGATCTCCTTCCTGAGTGTTTCCGCGTCCGTATTCAGGTCTTCGAGTTGATTCTGGTGGTCGTTTCGGAGACGTTCCAGCTCACTATTGGCCGTCTCCAGCTCAGCCACGAGCCGTTGTAGCTCACTACGAGCCAGTTCCAGTTCGGTCCCGGCTTGCTCTAGCTGGGCCTTGAGCACGTTACGCTCCTTCTTAAGTCGGTGGTTGTCCGTCTTGAGGCTCTCGGACGTCTCGGCCGTGTCGCGGCCATTCAATTCGCGGCCAGCGTCGAGCATTTCCTGGACCTGCGCCAGCCGCTTTTGGAGCCCGGCGTGCTCCAGCTCAAGCGCGCCATACTTCTCGCACAAGGCGTCGTGCTCTCTCTGTACGGCCTCGAGGAACTCCAGGTGGTCCATCGCCTTCAAGTACTTCGCCTTCAGCCTCTCCAGTTTGGCCTCGTTCACTTCCTTCGCCTTCATCATCTCCTCTTCTCGGTCACCCACGGCATGCGTCACCTCATTCATGCGCGCCTCCATACGCAACAAGTCATTGTGCAAATCCTCCTTGGCGCGGCAGGCACGAGCTGCAAAGGCATGCAAATCCAACGCAGCCTCCCGACACTCAGCCAAACCTCCGCTACTCTTAATCCTACCTCAAAGAACTACTTACGCACATAAATGGTGCTGACCGGGACAGGATTCCGGCACAGGATTCCGGGACGCGGGCTCCAAGGATTCGAACCGCGGATGCAAATCAGGCGGCTTACGAGGCATATAGACTACTTAATTTTTCCGTGTCTTTCGCGCTCCACGGCGCTGCCTCCTCCTCAGCTGCAACACAGTCCGTTATTCAGACGTCTCACCTACACAAACCACTGTGCTCAGAAGACCAGCACGACATCCTAAAAATTACAATTCCTCAGATCTTAATTTCCGGAGAATGCCAACTGGGAGTTGAAGGTTGCAAGTCGGGAACGCACTCGTCGGTTACGGCAACGCCCCCGTCGTGGCAGTAATACCCGCCCCGTGGGTATCCTTTGACATATCGTACCCTAGTAAGGACGGCACCTTCCTTTTATGCCCGCACCCTCCCCTGGCGACGGCGAGTCTGGCAGTGACGGGGCGAAGAGGTCTCTGGGCCAGTCGGTTGGAGCCCGTTGCTGGCGTGTGTTTTTGAAAGCACGCCGGTTGAAACTGGCCCCTCGGTTACACCCGAGCATGCAGAAAATTGGGAGTTGCGCACTCTGGCTGGCGGTGACCGCTAGCGACTTGCCGCCAACCATGATAGGGCCAGATGCCAAAATGTTCCTCACATACGACCCGTGGCACAGCCCCCTGAAAACCGGCGTCAAATTGCACCTCTCAGAAGACGGCAGCATGTTCATACTTGTGCCCGACCCAAACTCGTGAGTGCAAACGCCCAGAAACTGGCCCGTGCAGGCACAAACGTGTGCAGGCACACACGTGTGCAGGCACACACGTGTGCAGGCTGCGAATGCGCTCACACTGAGTTCTGAAGCGCGCATGCGGATTTTGCCCTTTCGAAGAATTATTTCCGAGGATTTTGCGGCGGTCCATGTTTGCTCAGCTGGATTTTTTTGGCGTCTTTCTGCAAATTTTCCGGCCATATGAATGTTCGGAGCCCTCGCTACTTTACTCGTTGTGGTTGGATTCTGGGCTTACATTTTGACGTTTACTTCATTCGGCTTTGTTGCGTTGTGATTCTTCAGGAGGGATGCAATCTCGATAGTCGCACGCAGTTCGCCTGTTGTCGTGCGTGTGCTTTGCAACCATGCATTCCCTGTGCTCTACATTTCCCTCTAACTACGGCTCTCCCTATCTCTACATCATCCCCTCTCTACGGGACCACCTGAGTCTTACGGTTGCCTCCTCCCGTACGGCGCAGTCCGCTTCTGTTTGAGCGTGCCCCCTGTGCCTGAACCTACCTGCTGCTCCCTCACCTTCCAACCCCTCTAAGGACCGAAGACTCACACCAAAGACACTTCCTAAAGACCACCCGAATGCGTGCAGTCCGAGCGCCAGGAGCCGCGCTGGGACAGAACGCTTGCGCTCTCCAAAAATCGTTCCGGTTGCACAAAAATCGCAAGCTGTCTTTGGGACGGTTATCACACTGTGGATGCACGTAAGTGCTGATTGAAGAAGCCTGAAGCCCGCAACCAAGATCTTGAGTACACGAATATCGCTGAAGTTCGCCATCCACTACAACAGACAACCCGCCGAGTTTGCGCTTCAAATGTCCTGCCCCTAGCAGCATATCTAGCGTATCTGCCTACAAGCCAAGCTTCTTGGCAGCCGGAAGTTCCTTGGCAGCCGGAAGTTTCTTGGAAGCCGGAAGTTCCTTGGCAGCGCGGAGGAATAAAGGAAGCATGTAGAAGTTTTAGAAGAAAAATACAGGATATAAGAGTTGGAACAAACACAACGGCCAACAAACACAACGGCCTCGAAACACAACGACCTCGCGAAAGTGGAGTGGAGGCGACGATTCAATTAGGAGGCAATTGCCTTTTGGTAGAGTGAGAGGCAGGAGGCATTCAGAAATGCGCTATTTACGTCGAGATGCAGTTCGACGAGTGGCGGGAGTGGGTTGAGGAAGAGATAGAGCTTCGGTTCACCAGAGTTGAAACGTAGACTGGCGAGTGTGTATGGCGTTGCTGGTTGAAGGAGTAAGCGGTTCGGGTCGATGCGGAAGAGCAGAGCCAGCGACCGGAGTACTTCGTTTGGTGTTACGGCATGTTTGTAAACACACGCTCCCATAATTTGTCCCCGGACACACTTCCACACGATCCAGTCGAACACTGAAGACGAAGACCAGGTCGCGTACGACCGCGGAATTTCCGGCACGATGAACTGGAAGAATACCTGCTGGTGCGCCGTCAGGTAAGCAGGCAGGTCCAACAAACTCGCATCCGCTCTAACGCTTTCATCGACGCTGGTCGCATCAGAGTGAGTGGTAGCAACGGAGTGAGCGGCAGCAACGGAGTGAGCGGCAGCAACGGAGTGGACAACGGAACTCGAATCGCCGATGGTGGAGGCCGCAGTTGAGGCCGTGCCGCTATCGCCCCGAACCAGGTCGCTTGCAACCAGGTCGCTTGCAACCAGGTCACTAGCAACGCCCGCTGTGTCATGGGCGGCTGGATCACCTAACGAGGGCAGCGTGCCTGTGACGGAGTAACCGCCAGTTCCTGCCTCCCCGTCAGTCGTTACCGGTCCCTCAGCTGTAGCTTGCCCCTCCGTCGTGACTTGCCCCTGAGCTGTGGCTTGCCCCTCAGTCGCGGCTTGCCCTTCAGTCGCGGCTTGCCCTTCAGTCGCGGCTTGCCCTTCAGTCGCGGCTTGTCCTTCAGTCGCGGCTTGACGCTCAGTCGTGACTTGCCCCTTAGTTGTGGCTTGCCCCTCAGTCGTGGCTTGCCCCTTAGTTGTGGCTTGCTTTTCAGTCGTGGCTTGCCCCTCAATCGGGGCTTCTACCGTCGGCGTCGAGACTGCGTTGAAATCTACTGTACCTTTCGGGGTCAGGGCGCCTCCGGAGACCCTTATATATAGTTGCCTGCGTCGTTGCGTGTCGTTGTCAACCACCACATCCACATTGTCAGGGAGGTGGTGCGAGTAGGACACCGACGGGGGGTAGGCCGCGAGGATCTGCGTGTACGCGGCGGGTGCCATTCGCGAATTCGGCGAAGGAACGCGGTTATAGCCGAAGTCAGCCGGCGGCTGGACACCCGGCGCCGGCCGCGCAGGTGGGTACGGGGCCCCTGGGATGTAACCCCCGCCCCCACTCGCATCGTACACCGCTCCCATCGGACCGGACATCGGGCGAGGCATCGGACCGGGCATCAGAGAACCAGTCGCCGGAGCCGGAGGACCAAGCATACCGGGACCTGCCATGGGCGGGCCCGCCATACCGGTACTTGCCATGGGCGGGCCTGCCATGAGGGGGCCTGCCACGTGGGGACCTGCCATGGGCGGTCCTGCCACTGGAGGACCTGCCATGGGCGGTCCTGACACTGGAGGACGTGTCATGGGAGGACCTACCATGGGAGGACCTGCCATCGGAGGGCCTGCAGCTATGCGGGGACTTGATACAGGTGACACGGGAGGGCCTGCATTCATATCGGGGTAACTGCCCCCCAGATGGTAGCCACCTTCTGGTTGGTAGGCACCTTCTGGTTGGTAGCCATCATCCGGTGGATGACCAGCGTCGTGTGCGTATCTAGTGTGTGGATAACCGTCTCGCGGTCCATAACCATCCGGTGATCCATAATGATTCCCTGGTCGATAAGTGGCCCCTGGTGGGTAGTCGGTGTTTGGCGGATACTCTCCATCCCCCGATGGATATGCGCCATCCCCGGGTGGGTGTGCACCATGCCCCGATGGATATGCGCCATCCCCGGGTGGATATGCACCATGCCCCGGCGGCCATCCAGTTCCGTGTGAATAGCCGCCGCGTGGTGGGCAGCCGCCTTTGGGCTGTGCATAGCTCTGCGGCGGTGGATAGTCGGGCGGAATACGTTGATACCCGTGGTGGTAGCTGGATGGTGGATATTCCTGTGCATAGACGGCGTTTTGTTCGCATTTCAATTCCATGCTGTTGTAATCCGGTTGTTGTTTGCTTGACTGGCTCTGATGGCTTGAGTGACTCGGATAGCATCCGGTTTCCTCTCCTTTTATTGAGCCCGGATGAACTCCATGACTCATCGTTTCCAATATTTATTAATTCAGGCCGACTGGGTTTCAGGCCCGCTTTCGGTCGTCTGAAGGCAACCAGCCAGATCTTAAATCTAACAGTGTGTGGGGAGTGGAACAACAGCGCAGCCCGCCCGGCCTTGGCCCAACGACCCTTGTTTGGATGATGCCGATCACTTTTTGTGTACTAGGGGGGACAATATATACCCGATGAAATGCTGAACAGGTTATCGCACGTTCTGGCAATCCAACGCGCAACAGCTCGGCAAACTCAACAAACCGTTCTACCGTTCGAATTAATCCAAAAAGCGTATCACACACCTCATGGCACCTCATGACCAGCCTTCCTCTCATCTACCACTTAACTTTTCGGTCTCACCGGCGGCTAACGTTACCCCACTACCACCACCATAACTACCGCCACTACAACTACCGCCACTACAACTACCGCCACCACGTCTAACTTGATCCATTGCAGGATAACTTTCGATGTGGCGCCTTTTGAGCATGCCTTGGGTAAAGTGATATCTTGGACGTGCAGCAATCATTCACAATGTCTAAGTAAGTCTCTTCCGTTGTGTTCCGGCTTGTGGTTGTGTTCCGGCTTGTGGTTGTGTTCCGGCTTGTGGTTGTGTTCCGGCTTGTGGTTGTGTTCCGGCTTGTGGTTGTGTTCCGGCATGTGGTTGTATTGTATGGCTGGCGGGTTCCAGTTATGATTGCGTTATAGTCATGGGAACTGACCACGGTCGCGTGATTTTGTTCGACTTGAGTCAAGGAATGGATTTACCGCCGGGTCGCAATGCGGGTGCGGTATGTCTGCAGGCTGTGTTTCGGAGCCCGTTCAATCGGATTGATGCGGTGGTGAAGGTGAGTGTGGTGAGTAAAGGCAGCGGATGTTTCAACATCAATGTGGTGTACAAAAGTGGTTGTTTCCAGGTGATTCGTGTGGCAGCATCTACAGGTCGTGGAGGTGCTCCAGGTCGTGGTTTTATTGGCGATTTTGCGAGTCAATTTTGGAACGCTTTGAAGCAGACGAAGGCGGAGGTTGCGGCGGCCGGTGAAGATCCGCGACGTAGCGGTATGTTGTTGTATGAAAGACCAGATACCAAGATCAGTTGTTCCGTCGCGGCCGTGATAGATGGCCTCAACTCCTGGTCCAATCAACCCAGTCTGTACAATAGCGCCTCCCGACCCGTCGCTAGCTGTTGGGCCTACGGAGAGGACTTGATACTGCGCGATAAAACCGGTTGGCTATACTCCTATAAACTCGTTCCCGATTCAGTACCCACACCTCTCGGACTCTGGGGAGATGAGCTACACCCCGTCCACTACGACGGTATCCAGCTCATCTGGTCCACAAGAGATCAACTTGTCTGCGGCCGCATTCTAGCCAACACTATTGCGCCTAAAAATGTACAACTTGGACCCTTACTCCAACTCAGAAAACTACTACACTCCGATCCCGACCGAATCGACCCGGAATCAAACAAACAACGGAGCCCGGATATTCTCATGCTCACCCGAGCGGCACGCCAACAAAATGAGGAGGGCCTGCTACAAGGACCAGCCATCCACCATCAAGTACCTAAATTCGGACCGCCCACCCCTACGAAACATAATCAATGGCAAGTCATTCAACTAGGCAGACCAGATCTGTTTGTGGTCTGCTACTATACGGATCTGTGGTACGTCAAACTCAGCGGCGTGTCACTCACCGTTCTCTGCTATCTTCAAGTCGAAACCACTGCCAAGAGCTCTATGACTACCAAGAGTTCTATGACTGCCAAGGATTCTGGTTCTGTGGCCGACTGTTCGACTCCGCCGCCACCCTCTGCAGTGGATGACCAAGTGAACGCGAGGGGCGAGTCTCCAGCGGCTGAGTCTCCAGCGGCTGAGTCTCGGGGGCCCGCGGCTGGGGAACCCGCGGAGCCAGCAGCTGCCGGAGGGCTGGCGAGTGCCGGGGGGCCGGGGACAGCGAATACAGGAGTTGAGGGGTCTTGCGGGGCGGTGTCCCCATTGCGGTTGTATGCCACGGATCGCGGTGCGTCGTTCTTGCTGGGTATTGAGGAGGAGGTTTGGTTGTTGGATTGGAGTCAGCATGGTTGCCAGAATCGTGTGTGGTACTACCGGTTGCCGCTGCAGGGTGGTGGATCGCTGCAGGTGGATTCTTCGTTTCCTTCATCGGACATTGAGAACGTAGTATTGGTGGCAAAGAAGGCGAACCTGTGCAGTTGTTTGTTGCTGAACGGTTGGTCGGGTGTGTTGAGGACCAGTGTGTCGCACTTGGTTCAGTTCCCCCCGACGCTGATCGACACTTACCGAACCACCCGCTGGCTGTTGATGTGTAGTAACCGGGAGGTTCCGCTGTTCGGTCGTCTCGAGAACCTTAAGGCGCTCGCCGCCCAGGTCATCTTGGACGTCTGGATCCAGCACCTTGAATCTGTCTGCAACCAAACCCTCCGCGGAGACTTTTCGGCCACCATCATCCAGGTCCTCGAAGACCTTGAACTCCAAGTCGCACACCAGCAGGCCAGCCCGACTGGCACAGACACTCCAGTGGCGCCCGCCAGGTGCTTCATTGACGACCCGAGTTTGATGGCACAAATCGTAGACGACGACGATGAATGCATCTCTCCCTCCAGCGCGGCGACCAAACCACACGCCGAGAACGCACTCATGCGCCGACTTGTTGCCTTTACCGCAGCCATCGTCGACCTCATCGTCAACACCGACAATGCCGCACTATTACCACAGATCCTCTCGCTCCGACTCGTCAACCGAGGCGCCCTCGTTTCTTCCGCGTTCGCACTCTCCGTCGAACACCACATACTCAAAGCCGTCTCCGATTGTCCGCCCGACACTTGGCTCCATTACGGCACGGCTACTCGATCACGTGGCACACACATCGCCGGCAACACACACATCGGAACACACATGGGTGGAGGTCTCTACGACCTGGAAGACTTCGGCGGTGCCGTGGCGGACGTGACGTCCTGTCGAAAGACCGATAGCGCGACGGACCTCGCCGCAACCGACTTCCGCTCGCTCACGGCGTCGCCCCGTCTGCACTCGCTTTCCAACCTGGCCAGCCCACCCGGCTTGGCACCCGGCTTGGCCAGTCCCGTGTGCCTAGACAGTAACCACGCAGCCGGCCATCACGCAGCCGGCCAGCATGCAGCAAGAGCAGATGCCGACGTCGCCAGGCGGCTGACTATGTTCAAGGTGGAGCGATTGCTGGAATTCATACCCATGTCACTGGTGCACTCCTACTACCTTCTTTACACCCAGAATTTAGACCTTGAGGCCGCGGGAAGCCAAGAGGATGCTTCGGTGCTGGGACTCTACCCCCACATCCCGGCCAGTCCGAGCTTCCATGCAGAGGCACTGCTTCCGCCGTTGTCTCCCACCAACCTGCCCGAGGACCCTGCTGTGAATTGGGTGGGAACCAATTTGGCTGGAACGAGTCTTGCAGCAACCAATTTGGCAGGAACCACGTTAGCTTCAACCAGATTGGCGGGAACCAACTCGGACCAGGTCCGGAACCAGTGCAAGTTGTGCAAGTTCCGAACGCCGACGAGGGCTCACAGTCTATACATGTATCTGCGCCGGGGGACACGGAGTATGTGCGGTAAGTGTTTGCATCGCTTCAACCTCGTAATGATGGTTTTGGGTCGCAACGAGAAGTTTGCCAAGATTAAAGAGGCGTGTGTGCCGCCTAAATGGTCCTGGAATTTGATCGATCCGATTGTGAAGCCTACCATCGGCATCAGCGACATCACCTTCTGGATTCAGCAGGCAATGAACATCAAGGACCTATTTGTAGAGGCCTTGTTTCGGGAGAAGGAGCAACGGTATGGCGGGGAGGCTTCGGCTATGGTCAACGCTGCAGGTGGAGGCGTTGCAAAAGAGAACGCAGAGCTTTTAATTGAGGAACTGGTAGTAAGTAGAGTGGCTGGAAACAATAACAGAGATCAAGTTGGAACGGAGAGGGTGGCGAGAGCGTTCGGGCGAGATGGGGCGCACTTGCAGCCAGATGGCTCCACCAACGGCCGCCGGGAAGACGACCTGTATGATGTTCATGGACCTTTGGACATTACCAGCCCACTGGAGCACAGCGACCCAATTAGCGATAAAGTAGAGCCCATTAGTCCCCAGCTGATCATCAGCCACTCGATCAATGTGGATGACGCCCTGGCCCATATTGAATACCCTGGCGAATTTTCTAGCGATCGTCAAGCGAGACATTCCGGTCGGCGCCAAACACTCGACCTGCTCACCGAGTTGGACGAAATACCGCCAGCCGGATTGGACACGCTTTCTGCGACCGGACCTAGCGACCCCGGCACCGAGACTGAAGGCGCTATTCATGACCGGCTAGGAACGGAATACCGAGGCGGGAATGTTTTGGAACAAGTGGACACGGACCAGCACGTTTACCGCCTGGATTCCAAACCAGATGAGAGCCGTCAGAGGGTCGAGCTTCACTCACAGCAGAATAAGGCGAAATCACTAAAAACCGAATTGGTGAAAACGGATCTTGTCAAAACGGAGTTTGTCAAGACGGAGACGAGGACCACTCAAAAGCCATCTTATACGCCGTCCGGTGCCGCTCCCCGGGGGGCAAATGCCTTCTTCTGGCTACGGTTGATAGTTTTGGAGGAACGTCTCGGCTCAGCTTGGGAACGCCCATTAGACCAAGACGCCTCAGATCGACGGTACTATATGGACGACATTCTGTCTGGAACTAACTCGGACGTTCTCATCATTCCTGCCAGTCCACTAATTTTGTTTGCCGCAATTGAGCGCTGGATCCTTTCGTTGCACACGTGTGCGGCGGCCGCGCATTTTGAAGATGTGATGTCCGAAAGCATTTTGCTGGACCTAATAAACTTGTCTCCATTGCTAGTTGTGAAGTGTATAGTGCTGCCGTTGGTTGGCTTGAATATTGAGTCCTATACTCCTCTGATCATCTTGCAGCAAATCTGCAACGCTTTGGAAAAGTTTACGAATAGCTTGACTCCGGACTCTTGGTGCGAGATTTGCTATGTGCAGTTAATCAGGTTCAGTGTTATTATATACATGATAGCGGAAGGCTTGTACGTCCCGGAAAGCGACGAGACGACTGGTTTGATCCAGACAGTCTTAAGTAGCAAGGAAGATTTGCTCGGATATATCGGGCGAAGTTTAGAGAAGGAAGGAACCGCTTGTTATAGCGGTCATGATTACCGCGGTGGTCGCTGTAGCGGTGGCACGCGCCCTTCTGAGTGGTCAGCTGAGTGTTTGGAGGACAAGTCAATCATCGAGATGACGGCCGCGGACGTGATCAACGGTGGATTCGAGCTGGTGTTTGCCAGGAAATTGATGGACCAAATTAACTGGCCGGGGTTTCCGTGCGTCTGCGAGTCTGCTTTGCTGCTGATGTTGGATAAGATGAATAAGGAGGACGTGGACTCATTCCTCTCTAGTGAGTCGGTTGAGGCGTGCAGTCGACTGGGTTACCGAAAGGCCGCGATTAAAATAGCGGGCATTCTGCACCTCTACCAATGTGCATTCAGCTTTATGTCTCCAGACGAAGTATACAGCTACATAAAGGAGCGGGTCGTTAGCGACAACGCAGATGATGATGACTACTCGCTAGGCGAGGACCGGGCAGACGGTCTTGACGAGGACGGAGAACAGAGACGGTGGGCAGAAGCTTGGAATGAAGCCACTAAACTGGAATCGAATGCGTGTAATCTACCTGACGAGAAGCTCTCAAACCGCATATCGAACAGACTGCCGAGCCCCATGGACAGCCATTCCGGTGGACCCTACTTCCAAAGCGTTAGTCGCAGTGGTGGTCTCAGTGGTAGTCTCAGCGGCGGTCTCAGTAGTGAGTACCACCTAGGTCCCCCAAGTCATCCCCCCAATAATCATCCCCCCGTTGGCGCTGGTTCCCCGACTGGTGGTCACCCGACTGGTGGTCAATCCCCGGGTCAGCGCAGTCGAAGCAGAGGTTATGAGATTCGTAATGCTTACTGGAAATGGTGTGCTGCCAACCACACGATTGTTAGAAGTAACTTGAAGCACATTGGGCTGGCGCTGAGGCTGGTCCTGGACCTCCACTACGACGACCGGGATCGACTGCGGACAATGACCTTGTGCCTGGAGCTTCTTGACCGTTTTATCGCGACTAACGATTCTGAGCTGCGACTTATTTGGCTAGGTTTCCTCTGGTGGTCTACTGAGCTGCCGGAGGTCCATGAAGCCTTTTCCAAGGTTTGTTGCTACGTAACGTGTCGCCCGTTCCTTCGGCATGACACGCTTACTTGGGAGTCCGGTAGCCAGCCGTTCAACTCTTTGCAAGTCTCGGGTAGTGTGTCCTACAGCCTCTCCCACCCCAGCTTATCGCACAGTGCGAATAATACGGTGTCAAACACGGACTCCAGCGTGCTACCGGATCACACACATCATCAAGCATCTGCCGGAGACGCAAACAAGTTGGCACCACGGCCGGTCCCGCCGGGGCCGGCGGTTCCGCTTTTGGGGTTAGTCCAGCCGTCACAGCTCCCTGGTCGGTCTGCGGAAGCGTCTGAGTGGTTGCCTTCTGAGCAGCCTTCTCCCGTGCGCCACAAAATGAGTCTGGACGATTTCTGCGTCGCCGTGCACCGAACCATCTGTGAGGAAGTATCGTCGATTTCTTTGGACGAGCACGTTGAGGCTGCGGGACCAAACCAGGTGGGCGGAGCGGACCCACCTGGTGGAGCGGACAAGTGCTTGTTCATCTGGCGCTTGTGTGCAGTGAACATGCTCAAGTTGCGGCTGAACCAGCTGCTGTCCTCCGAGTGTCTCAAGATGCCGTCGACGCGGCCGCCGTCGACCGAAGGCACGCCGATCATCTTGTTACAGGACGCAGACGGCCCAGAGGGCGCATATCGGGCAGGCAAGGCAGCTACGCTGGAGTCCTCGCTTAGTTGTATTCACTTAGATCGTCTGGAGGGCGCAGCCGGGCCCAACATCCACGAGCACGTGGTCACGCCTGCAGCATTGTTGCAAATGGTCCGGATCGCGAACACGCATTTGGGTGTGGCGCTGAGTCACTTTGACGCGGTCTCGCTGCCCAAGGGAAGCATCCACCAAGTATTGTTGGTTCTCGAGTTGCACCGGCTCCGTGGGAACGTGGTGGCCGTGGCAAACTTCTTGGCAGGCTGTGTGCCCCATCTTTTCTCGCATCCGAGCATCGTTCGTCCCCACGACATCCAGGACTCTCTTAAAGACATGTGGCCTACCTGCTGGCCCACGCCCGGACCAGCTGGTGGCCCCAAGACAGTGGGCGAGTGCACCAGCTTCATCTGGGGCGTGATAGCGGACATCCCGCACGGATCCTTGGTTGCACTCAACGTGCTCCATCAAAAGTACGGAAGGAGCGACGTCTGGTTCGCCAAAATGTACGACGCCATCGAGTCCATTGCCGGTACCAGACTCCGCGTCCCCTTCACCCCGGAGTCCGGGGCCACCGCTCTCCGCAGGGCTTGGGTCGACGCTAAAATCGCCGCCTGCCGGAAACGACTCCTGCGCGTAGCTGAAACAACCTCTGTGCCCGGACCCTGGGATCTAAACCTCCCCTCCACAGCCCCTGCGCGTTTCGCGACCCCTAGCGACGAGAACTCACGTATGCGCACACGCGTGCACACACACGATCCGGCCGCCCGCGAAGCCGTCACCGTGTTCGTCGACTCGCCTCACATACACGCTGGCAAATGCAACGCCTGTGGCGAGAGCCTCCACCTGGAAGGTGCATACACCGCCAAACATCTCGGCGACCTCCGCTGGCTGGAACTCAAACGGTCCCTCGCTGCACTCGAGATCGACTCCAACGGCACCACTTGGCACAGAGACTGCCACACGCTGGAAGTCAACTGGGTGAGCCACTGCCGAAACTCTCCCCACAGCCACAACAGCGCTGACTCGTAGGGCCAGCTTACTGGGTTAGCTTACAAGGTCAGCTGATAGTATTGGATCACAGTACTAGATAACGCCAGCCCATAATAACGCTAGCCCACAATACTTGGTGGGGGGATGCAGGGTCGTGTATGGGTTGTCCGAAAACGTTCGCATTTGGGTTGCTGGCAACGCTGGTCATCGTTGTTGTAGATGGAGACAGAACGTTTATTTCGTGTGTTGGGTTTTAGGGGAGTTAATTTTTGTTATGAGTAGTACTGGAGGTGGTTCGGTTGTGCGGTTGTTGGAGAAGGATAGCTTGAAGCCTGGCTTGAAGGAAGGTGGTTTGAAGAGCGTTTCGGGGAAGGTCAAACCACTTGGATGCGTGGCGCGATGGCGGATGAATCCTTACGTTCGTTTAGTAATATACTGTTTAGCATGTTTGTTTACATCGTGTTTGTATTTTGGTTGGCAGGCGTACTCGGCGATGATTATCAAGTCAGGTGCGTATGCATGGAAGTGTGATCCGGGTTCACCGACGGAAGACCCGGATGACCCTGCGAGTTGTCTGGAGCAGTCTAAGGCGGTGAGTGGGTTGTATTCATTGGCCAACGGTTCAGAGTTCGTGTGTGCCGCGGTGGCAGGTGTGATGCTGGATACCTTCGGGCCTCAAGTCACGGCCTCGATTGGCGAAACGTTGCACTTGTTATCGATTTTATGTTTAATTTTCGCGACTGAGAAGTTTCGTGTGTATACACTCGCCATGGTCCTGGCGGGCGCATGCGTCAACATCATCTGCTTCCCTGCCTTGACTGTGATGGAACACTGGCCACGGCGTCAGGCGTTGGCGGTCTCCATTATTGTAGGCTGTCAGTCTGCTGCTTCCGTGGTAGCTCCGATGCTAAACGCAATTTGGAAGAAGCATCCCGACTGGCGCTTCCGCAGCATCTGGGGTGTCTGGCTGGTTGTTGTCTGGCTCCCCGTGAGCGCACTCTACATCTGCTGTCTACCCCGCAAACGTGATTACGGCGCCCTGCTAGCCACCAGTGTCATCCTACGTTCCGATGAGCCCGCCGTCGACTTTGACGGCAACCCGATTAAGCGGAAATTTAGCGATGAACTTGACGCACCCCGTTCCGAACGCGAAGATCTCGAGACCGGATTCGGCGCGTCGACCAGCGGCGAGCGAACTGGCGGTTACTCCACGCCTAGCAACCACCCACGTTCGGAGCACGCACGTTCGGAACTCGGCAGCGGGATCGAAATGGCGCGATTGCGAGACACGAGTGTGTCCACGGCCGCGGCTGTGGAAGAGGACGCAGCGGCGCTGGAGGAAATCGGGAAGGGTGACAGGACGCGCGGCAAGGCGCAGTGGAAGCTCTTCATCAGGTGTTTGCAGACGTTGGACATATGGATTATGGCGGCCTTTTGTGGTTTACTCATGTTCCAGTTCGCGTATTACCCGGCGGTGGTGAAGGACGCGGTATCCATGAGCGTGTCCGACTTCGTCGGTTGGCTCACACCCATGCAGGGCCCGTTCTCCTTCGTGATTGGGTTCTGTATGGACTATACCGGAACCACGCTCGTTATGTTTGTTATGGGAGTGACACTGATCTTTGTTAACCAGACCTGCGCCTGGGCCAGCGAGAACGAAAGCTTAATGCGCTTCACTGCCGTCTGGTTCATCTTCATCCAGTCAGCCACGTACAACATCAAGTACACGTTCGTCAACGAAATGTACGACCCGTTCAACTTCGGCAAACTCGTGGGAGTGCTCGGAATTGCTGGCGGCATTGGGGTGTACTGCTCGGATCCGCTAGTGAAAAGTACAGAATACAACACCATCCTGAACGCTCTAACCGGGGTCGCGGCCTTCATGTTAGTTCTCACCGGATTCGTGTTCATCAGACAAATGAAGGGCGTCACCCACAAGACGGTCCGTGCCGTTGAACAGAAACACAGACAAGTCAACAATGTCGACTAGAGGCACACCATGTCGACTAGAGGCACACCGTGTCGACTAACAAGAGTGGCAAGCGATGGAGTGGACATGACAGCCAGGAGTGACAGCTGGAACCAGACACGACAGACTGGCAGCTTGAAGAAGGAACTGCATGGAGGTGCGCAAGCAGGGTGGCTGGGCTGATGACGAGTGCTAAACTCAGCAGTCGTTTATGATCTTTGACGATCAATCACCGGTCCAAATTTCCCCTACATATTAGCTATCTCTCGTCTAGATTTCAATGCGAAATGACACGAGTGCATTTAGATGGTTATTACGTTGTAGGTTATGAAGGCTATACACTGAAGGCGGTACACTTTAATGGTTATTAAGGGAAGTGTGTGTGAAGACAACATCTTTATTATGAACACCTCTGGTGTGAGGGATTACTTAGACAGATTATTCT
>NW_011645784.1:180377-189995 GCF_000223845.1 Gregarina niphandrodes | reverse complement strand
GCACACCGTGTCGACTAACAAGAGTGGCAAGCGATGGAGTGGACATGACAGCCAGGAGTGACAGCTGGAACCAGACACGACAGACTGGCAGCTTGAAGAAGGAACTGCATGGAGGTGCGCAAGCAGGGTGGCTGGGCTGATGACGAGTGCTAAACTCAGCAGTCGTTTATGATCTTTGACGATCAATCACCGGTCCAAATTTCCCCTACATATTAGCTATCTCTCGTCTAGATTTCAATGCGAAATGACACGAGTGCATTTAGATG
Source organism: Gregarina niphandrodes (assembly GCF_000223845.1). Taxonomy (NCBI): domain Eukaryota; phylum Apicomplexa; class Conoidasida; order Eugregarinorida; family Gregarinidae; genus Gregarina; species Gregarina niphandrodes. The sequence goes on along the minus strand of NW_011645784.1, from coordinate 189,729 downwards.
GTTATTACGTTGTAGGTTATGAAGGCTATACACTGAAGGCGGTACACTTTAATGGTTATTAAGGGAAGTGTGTGTGAAGACAACATCTTTATTATGAACACCTCTGGTGTGAGGGATTACTTAGACAGATTATTCTGTAGTGCGACTCACAGGATTGTTTCACAAGGCAGGGGCGAAGATTGAGTGACGCTGTTCGTACCTTGTCCGAAGACACAAACCTAGTTCGTGATTTTTAGTTGTCTTAAATTCACATTTTACCTTTTGTATGGGTCAGGGGCTCATTAGACGACCACGCACGGGATGGCGACAAACGCACACCCACCGTCTGGGGAACCCGTCTGGGGAGTAATTTTGAACTTGAATTTGGATGCGAAGATAGGGAAATGTTTGTCAATGATTATGCACCAAAGGTACATCAGCTAAGAAGCAGGTTCGTAGCTGAGAAGGGTGTGGGGGCGGTGGATTTGCTTAGTAGGTTTGATGTTCGTGGATTAGCTCCAGGACGTACACAGTGGCTACGTTTATACGCTTTATTATTTGATGGTGATTACGAGGGTATGCTAGAATTGGTTAAGAAGAGTGAATATGAATATGTTAGAGACCAAGGCTTGAAGATAATCGCCAGGGTGTGTCAGAAGAGGTTGGCTAGAATTACTGGTTCTAATAATACTAATCATTTACTGAGTATTGAACAGATATGGGAGTTGGTTACGAGATTATTGGAACTGTGTACCTATCAGGAGTGTCTGTCAGTTGCTCGGATTCTCCGTTCTCAAAAGGTGATAGCCTTTATTGAAAGTCGCTATGCTGATACCGTCGTGCATGATTTATGGATGTACGGTACCCCGGAAGACATGCCTCGAGACGTCGAATCATTCACGAGAGCTTCTCTGGAAGGGAAACTGCGGTTGCTCCGTCATCATCCAGACGACGCTGTCCGGCTTTGCTTGGAAATGGCTAGATCTTGCCCGATTACGTCAACGTCGTGGTTCCATAACTTCTACCCATTCACAATCAACTTGTACCGTTGCGGGAGAATCACAAATCATGAGTCATTATACGATCTTTCGTGCATGTGTATAAACCGCCACAACAAACTTTTCAAATTCCGGAATCGGGTTGCCCGTAAACTCATGGACAACAACAAGTGTCGATGTGACTATCAATATCCTGAGTCAGCCGAGCAATTCCTTCACTGGGTTAACATTGAAAGCTATGTTCAACTCGAACGGATGGATAAGATTCGACCCAAGAAGCTGATGGCAGAAATCTCAATGACGTTATACAACAAGTATGCAGATGTTGGGAGCGCATCGTTTGGGGATGTGCGGGGGACTGAGTTGCCGCTGACATTTACAAATGAGTTCCACTACGAATTGTACAAATATTTGCCAAAAAATGTTCGATCTGAAATTTGCACACGCGTGTTTCGTCATTTATGCAAACTCGGAACCGATCTGAATGACACAGATGACGTTCGAGAATGCGTGCCCTTTATTGATTGGTCTGAATTTTATCCGTATGTTCGCAAGTTACTTAGCAGATCCGCTGAATTCGAAAGAGGTATCGGTTATCATTGTTTCTTCAAATACCTCGTCGGTAATCCAGATGTGTTCAATCAGTGTGAAATAATGACGGATAAAGCTTATGAGGACTTCTGTGAATCGCATAAAGGGGAAACGGAAAGGTTCAAGGTTGAGCAGGCTGGGGGGGAAGAGGCTCAGGCATTATTACTGACTCCAACCGAGGGCATACCGCTTTTCATGAGGCGGATTCTAAGAGGTGCTAAGAAGGAAAAGCTACGTAGTCCAGTTTTAACCCATTTGATTGGGCTGATGGATGTTGTGAGACGCGGTAGTTCATTTGAATTTCCGATATATAATTGTTTCCTTGAGTGCTTGCAAGCGGCAAAAAATGAAAGCTGGATAAGGGAATTATCGCCGGTTTTGGAAGCGTTACTTGTAACGAATTACCGCTTGGACGATGCCGACGACGCAGCCAATAGACGGGAGATGGGTGAGCGATTCCTTGACTGTTTAATATTGAGGCACAACCAAATGGGAGCTAAGATTTTTACGACATACCTGAACATGGAGCCATTGAGAGAATATTTGTTGTGCACCGTGATACCCAAAGCAATGAAGGGAAGAGCCAGAATTTGCCTCGACTTACCACGTAAATACGGCGATCCTCTAATGCCGTATTTTAAAGAGGCACTCGATAGTTCTGATGACCCTTTATTTCGAATTGCGCATAAGCAACACTGGCGACGAATCTTACTCTGGCACAGGGCGCAGATTGGTAATATTATACGGAGACAAGACACAACGGAGATAACAGACAACGGAGACGACCAGCTTTGTCCACGACCGCAGGATGCAAAGCGGTACACTGACGATGATTACTTAAATTTGCTGAAGCGAGTGTTTCGAGGGGGGTTGCTGCGTTTTAGATCTGAGCGTGCACCTTTATCGTTTACAGAATGGGTGAAGGATGAGATTAGAAAGAATGCTGCCAAGGTTGAGTTTGAGCAAAGGAGGTACATAAAATGGCTGCGCGGCGCATTGAGAAATGATGAAATCAGCGATCTGGGGGAGGATCTGAAGGAGGGTGGTAGCATCTATTGTCCATATGAAATATCTGCAGGAATGTCTGCCGAAGACTACGAGGGTGATTGCTACTTGTACTGGAGACATAACTCCGACTTGCGATTTGTTCGACACTTGAGAAAAGTCAATGATGATTTGATTCAAAACAATCGTGTCTATCAACCTGCAATCATCAACTTGTCCTATCTGATCACTTCCTGCTCACTCTGCGATGTAAGGGATGTGTTCCAGTGCCTGCTCCACTCAAACGATAAGCCAAGTTCTGGCAAACACGTCGTACTCCTGGTAACAAGAGTTCTTGCAAATCCGGTTTATTATCTCCTCGCAATTGTCAACATGACCATGGCCCATCCCCATACCAGGGCCGCAGCAATGAAGTATCTCAAACCGTACATGTTTGGCGCCGCATACATCAAGCCTTTACCCAATCGCTTAACACATGGAAGTATCATTGCTGCGCTAACGGATAATCCTGACACCTGCACCAAGACTCTTAACGAGTTTGACAAGTTGCCAAGCCGACCAGGCAGCCGGTCTTTAGACACCCAAGTGTCTGAAATGAAAATGCCGGAGATTCCGGAGATGAATGTTGATAAAATCTGGGATAGTATCAAGACAGATAACCTTACGGATAATGACATCTTGTTGGGGTTCTTAGGTTCTACATTGGAATGTCCCAACGAATATAGCGACCGGTACTATCATTTGATCTTTCAAATGCTAGATCCCAGCCCTATGTCGTTCCAAAGTCTACTAATTAATTTGAGGTATGGGAATCATCCCAAAAACGACAGGACTCTGGTCGAAGGACTCCTTGCACGAATTGACTTGACCTCCGGGTATGAAGAAGAACTTGTTGCAGTATTTGTAATATACGCGCCAACTAGATTCAAGTTTATGTCTGGCAAAAGCCCTAATCCTAACCGTTCGGTACCGTTTGATATCCATAGATCAGCATCAGACGAAGGTACCCTGATGGTGTACTTAGATTCCATAAGCGCTTCAGTTTTAGACGCGGTGGTAAAATTAACGCAATTCAATGATTTGAAGAACGAAAATGCTTTGACGCTGATTGGATACATATCGCAACACGAATACTCGCTTCGCCTACTGTACGACTTGTTTGAGGCATTCGCTTGTCGATCAGGTAAGGAAGAGCTGCTGCTTGAACTAATTGAAGTCTACTTCACACAGCTGAACGATCATGACATGGTTGCTATTGTGCTCATGGCTGCGAACAATAAAAGCAGCAGGTTTGATAACCCTCAACACGTATTTGATCTGGCCACTAAGTTGTCAAAGTCCATCGGGCCGCTAAAAACGACCCTGCTCTACGGGCTTGCGCACTCCTTAGCCACTCACGATGCCATCGACAAAATCAATGCGGGTAGCGCTGAAAGTCCGAGCGTGTATATTCGGAATGTGGGGGCGTTCGAGTGTTCGTGACATTTTTTTGTAAGACCATTTTTTGGAGAGTCGATCATGTTTGTCAATGGATATGCTAACAAAATTCGTCAGCTGCGTTCCTTGGTGCTAGCTGAGAAGGGTGTGGGGGCGGTGGATTTGCTTAGTAGGTTTGATGTTCGTGGATTAGCTCCAGGACGTACACAGTGGCTACGTTTATACGCTTTATTATTTGATGGTGATTACGAGGGTATGCTAGAATTGGTTAAGAAGAGTGAATATGAATATGTTAGAGACCAAGGCTTGAAGATAATCGCCAGGGTGTGTCAGAAGAGGTTGGCTAGAATTACTGGTTCTAATAATCATAATCATTTACTGAGTATTGAACAGATATGGGAGTTGGTTAGGAGATTATTGGAATTGTGTACCTATCAGGAGTGTCTATCAGTTGCTCGGATTCTCCGTTCTCAAAAGGTGATAGCCTTTATTGAAAGTCGCTATGCTGATACCGTCGTGCATGATTTATGGATGTACGGTACCCCGGAAGACATGCCTCGAGACGTCGAATCATTCACGAGAGCTTCTCTGGAAGGAAAAATACTTTTGCTCTCTTACTATCCGAACGACGCTATACGACTTTGCTTGGAAATGGATGGCACGATATCCAATGCAGATACGATTGCAAGACAAACCTGGTTTCAAGCCTTTTACAGGAAGGCGGTCGCGATGTATCGACTGAAAAAATTAACAGATCATGAATTGCTGTTCGAACTGACGTGCAAAATTGCGGAGGATTGTTACTGGTCGCATGACTTGGGCATCTTCAAATTCAGGAATCCCGTGGCGCGCAAACTACTCGACAATCATAAGACAAGAGCGGATTATGCATACCCTGAGACAGCTGAACAGTTTCTACTTTGGATGGATGCGCCGTGCAACTTTAGGTTACATAATATATCCAATGTCAGGCCTAAGAAACTTATTACGGATATTGCAATGGCGCTATACAATAAATATGCAAAACAGGACGCCGCGAAAAATGACGGTGCGAAAGAGGATGCTCCACTGCCATCAACATTCGCAAAAAAATTCTCCTACGATTTATTCAAATATTTGCCAGTAAATGTTCGATCTCAGATTTGCACACGCGTGTTTTGTCATATTCGTGAACAAAAGGACTATGAAAACTACAGGGAGCATATCCAAGCATGCTTACCGTTCATTGATTGGAATTTGTTTTATCCATATGCAAGCAGACTGCTCAATAAATCTGTTGAATATGAGCGAAGTCAAGGCTACGAGTGCTTCTTCAAGTACATCATCAATAACCCAGATATATTAGGCCAATGCGAACTTATGACCGAGGAAGCGTACGAGATATTCTGTGAAACGCATAAAGGAAAGAATGTGCCGCCGGCAGAAAAGGAAGAGCTTGAGGCAGATGCAGCCGGAGAGATAGACAATGACGTAGGTGATGAGAGTGACGGTGATCATCAGACGAACGATGGAAAGTCTGTAGACAAGTTAGAAGAGACGGAGGCGGGGTCAGGGGTCTTACCTCCAACTGAGGGCCTTCCACTGTTCATGAGGCGCTTGTTGAAGGGTGTTAAGAAAGAGAGGCACCGGGGTTGGGTACTGAGAAACTTGGTGGATATGGTGACTATTGTGAGACGTGGTAGTTCCTTTGAATTTCCGATTTACAATTGTTTCCTTGAGTGCTTGCAAGTAGCAAAAAATGAAGAGTGGATACGGAGCTTTACACCAGTCTTGAAAGCGTTGCTGGTAACCAACTATCGCGTAGACGATACGGAGGATTCCGCGAGAAGACGGAATTTGGGTATGCGTTTCATTGACTGTCTGGTAGTAGGACATGACCTTACGGATGCAGACCACTTGGAGGAATACCTGGATGTGGAACCCTTGAGAGACTATTTATTGTGCACTATTCTGCCGAAAGCGATGAAGGGACGCACCAGAACGTTCTTGAACCTACCTGATAAGTATCTCACTTTCCTAATGCCTGATTTCAAAAGGATATTGGATAATTATGATGGACCTTTGGATATAGTTGCGTATAGACAACACTGGCATAAAGTTTTACGGTGGTTCCGAGCACAGGTCGGTAAAGGAATTACGACGGAAAATCTTGACGGTGGTGCCTGTGTTCAGAAGACGAAGCTATACACTGAAGATGACTATTTGAATCTACTGAAGCGACTGTTCCCGAAAGTCATGATGCACTTAAGACCTCAAAATGCACCTTTATCGTTTACAGAATGGGTGAAGGATGAGCTTAGAAAGAATGCTGCCAAGGTTGAGTTTGAGCGAAGGAGGTACATAAAATGGCTGCGCAGCGCATTGAGAAATGATGAAATCAGCGATCTGGGGGAGGATCTGAAAGAGGGTGGTAGCATCTATTGTCCATATGAAATATCTGCAGGAATGTCTGCCGAAGACTACGAGGGTGATTGCTACTTGTACTGGAGACATAACTCCGACTTGCGATTTGTTCGACACTTGAAAAAAGTCAATGATGACTTGATTCAAAACAATCGTGTCTATCAACCTGCAATCATCAACTTGTCCTACTTGATCACTTCCTGCTCACTCTGCGATGTAAGGGATGTGTTCCAGTGCCTGCTCCACTCAAATGATAAGCCAAGTTCTGGCAAACACGTCGTTTTCCTGGTAACAAGAGTTCTTGCAAATCCGGTTTATTATCTCCTCGCAATTGTCAACATGACCATGGCCCATCCCCATACCAGGGCCGCAGCAATGAGGTATCTCAAACCGTACATGTTTGGCGCCGCATACATCAAGCCTTTCCCCAATCGCTTAACACACGGAAGTATTATTGCTGCACTAATGGATAATCCTGACACCTGCACCAAGACTCTTAACGAGTTTGACAAGGTGCCAAGCCGACCAGGCAGCCGGTCTTTAGACACCCAAGTGTCTGAAATGAAAATGCCGGAGATTCCGGAGATGAATGTTGATAAAATCTGGGATAGTATCAAGACAGACAACCTTACGGATAATGACATCTTGTGGTCGTTCATAGGTAGTACATTGGAATGTCCTAACCAATATAGCGACCGATACTATCATTTGATCTTTCAAATGCTAGATCCGGGCACTATGCCGTTCCAAGGTCTACTAGGTAATTTGAGATATGGGAATCATCCCAAAAACGATAGGACTCTGGTTAAAGAACTCCTAGCACGAATTGACTTGACCGCCGGGTGCGTTGAGGAGTTTATTGCTGTGTTTGTAAAGTGCGCTCCGAACAAATTCAAGTTTGTAGCGGGCAAAAATCCTGACCCAGACTGTTTAGTACCATTTAGTATCCATAGAACAGGATCCGGCGAAGGTACCCTGACGGTGTACTTAGACTCAATCAGTGCTCCGGTTTTAGACGAGGTGGTAAAATCATCGCAGTTCAGTGATTTGAAGAGCGAAAATGCTTTGACGCTGATTGAATACATATCGCACCACGAATACTCTCTTCGCCTACTGTACGACTTGTTTGAAGGATCATACATGTCGAGTGGGGGTGAGATGCTGGGCCTACTCGAGCTTTACGCCACGAAGCTGAGTGATCATGATCTGACTTACATTGTGCTCATGGCCGCAAGGAACAGGAGCGAGACGATGGAGAAGCCGCAGGTCGTATTTGATCTAGCCGCAAAGTTGTCAAAGAACATTGGACCACTAAAAACCAGCCTTCTTTACGGTTTCGGTTACACTCTGGCCAACTACGAATCCGTGCACGAAATTGACGTGAGCAGTGCCCAAAGTCCGAGCGTCTTTATCCGCAACGCAGGGGCATTCGCGGACTCATAACATTTTTAGGTTATCATTTTTAGTTACCGCCGCTCAACCTTGACTAAGACACTTGACGCGTGAAGACACGTCGGGAGGTCCTCCTCCCTCGGCCTGGCCGGATCACCCCCCGACTCCATCGCCGCAAGTTAGTAATTTGTTTTGTTTGGTTATCCTTCCTCTTCTTCTTCAAGGTCCCACCGAACGGCCCGCCGCATTTTGCTATCCGTCACTTCGCTAGATGACATGTCTTCTCCGCATCTCGCGCTCGGTCCAGCAGCGCTAACAAAGACGGATGCACTGATGGGAAGACTACTGACGGGTGGACCACTTCCGCCAGTGATGGGTGGACCACTTCCACCGCTAGTGGGGGGACCACTGCCTCCACCGTTGCTGTGACAACCGCTAGCGGGACCACCGCTGGCGGGACCACTTAGGGAAAGGGAAATACCGCTGACTGAGAGTCCGCTCAGGGTAGGGCCGGCGAGAACAGGGCCGTTGACCAAGCCGACCGCTCCGAGGTTGAAGTTGGTGGACGAGGGTCCCCCCACGGCGGCAGTGCCGACGGCCGATCCGAAGGCAGAGCCGGCGTTTGGGGCGGCGTTTTGTTCGTCGACAGCTAGCTCGCCGAACTGGCCGCCTTTGTAGAGGATTTGGGTGGCCTCTCCGCTGTTGCTGAGAGAGGTAGAAGTAGGATTACTGGTTCGACTATTGGATCCGTGTTGTTGGAAGCGAGGTGAAGGTTGTTGATTGCGTTCGGCGGCCAGTCTATTGACGTACAGCCACATGGCTTTGAGGCCGCCACCTGCCCTTAATTCGGCCCTTCTTTTTTCACGATATTTGTCGGCGAAACTTGGGAAACGAACATATTCCCCGGACTGTTCCAACTGCGTCCAATGTTCCTTATTAGTCCATAGATTCTCAAGACAATGTGCGACCTGTGATGATGGCTCTGTTTCCTTCAACTCCGTAAATAGTGGCGCAACAACAAACTCCAAAAAACCTTTCTGACTCTTAGCAAATGACATATGACTCTCCCGATCACATAATGGACTTATCGGCTGACCCAAACTCTTCTCTTCCTCCCCTTGCTGGTAGAATTCTTCTTGAATCAAACAACTCCAAAGGTAGTGTTGATGCCATTCTACACACGCGTGCGACAAGTCTGCCGCCTTCACAATTATTCGCAAACAATGCCACATATCATCCGGATCGTCTCGGAAATGGAACCCCGCAGCCGACCGCCGAATGCGATACTTGCTAATGCTCTCGAAATGTTCCTTCATATCCGTCGCCAGAATTATCTCAATTATCCGACGTCGAGCCTCCCGATAAATAGACACCGTCAACTGACCAAAGATGTCACAAGGACCACTACAAAACGAGCATAACCTCTAGGACCCGACCTCTGGGGCACTAGGACCCGACCTCTGGGGCACTAGGACCCGACCTCTGGGGCACTAGGACCCGACCTCTGGGGCACTAGGACCCGACCTCTGGGGCACTAGGACCCGACC
>NW_011645784.1:174384-179772 GCF_000223845.1 Gregarina niphandrodes | reverse complement strand
GGGGGGGTGGTCCCGAGAGAGGGGAGGGTTACGGCGATGTCTCCGAGTTCGATGCCTGATGGGGGCGTTTCGGTGGTGGCTTGAACGGCGGGGGGCATGTAGCAATCGAAGCCAACGTTGGTAGTGCGTAATCGTTTGGTGTTCATGACGGCTTGTCGCGCTTGTTTGGTGTCTTTGGCGGATTCGTCGGAGTTGATGCCACTGTTACCAACGGGGCCTTGGCCTTCGGTACCGTCGGGTGAGTTTTGATCGGCGGAGCGTCGTTTATGACCCCCTCGTATGTATTGGTCAATAATGTTTTCGCCTTCTTCTCCAATATTGGCGAATCGGACCTTGAAAAGGTCGCCGCCAATGGACATTGTCTTGACGACTTCCTTGACAATGTCCATTGCGCGGAGTGCCTCAGGGCACTGGATTTTGGTGTTGGCAACGGTGAGGAGGTTGCGTGTTTGTTTGAGGAGGCTCAGCATTTCTTCGAGAGTGCTTTCTCCATGAATGTTCGTTTCACCTCTGATGGGGCTCAAACGCATTACCTCTTGGTGTAGTACGTTCATGCGTTTTTGTGTCTGCATGTATGTGAGAAAGTCAAGTCGTTCTTGTAGTTCACGATGGTAGCGGAATATGTAGCAAGCTAGCAGTAACAAGGCATTGAGTACACCCCAGATCACACAGTCGTAGTTCCTATGTACCTTGGCACCTAGCAGTGAGTAACAGCCAACAACACCCGCTAACTCAAGCATTAACAAGGGCCATATCATATTAACTCGTGCTTGAAAGAACAATGCCGTTACCATCCACGGAAATGTCAGGAATATCGTTACCAACATATTGTATTTTAGTACCACCGTCACCGCCGCCAACTCCTCCACACGGGCGGACATATCCTCCGTCGATCCGAAAGCTGCCAATGGAGTGTGTTCTGAAAATATCGCACTCCACAACAACAACACCGCCGATACCAAGTGCAACGCCAAGTACACGTACGACCAACTTTCTAATCGGTTCCGTAACCAACCCGAGTCCAACAGCCGTCGTCGTGGCGACGTCTCCGGCTCCGTGGCGCAATCGAGCGCACCGCCGCCTTCGGAACTCGCTGCTCCCGGGCCTGGTGTGCAGTACCCCACTACCGCCGCGGCCTCTGCAGTCGCCGCCGGAGATCCCCTAGCTTCACGGCCTTCGGGCTTACTCGTTAGGGCCGCTCCACCGTTTGACTCTTCAGCTGCATTCAACCGGTCCAACCAACCACAGGCCGGGTCGCCACTCAGCCAGGTCAGGAGCAACGTCAGGAGACACAGACAGAGAGCCACCGCATACAGAGTGTGAAACTGCCAGTTAGGCTCCGAATAGCTATCCAGTAATCGCCTGTCTGACGAATCCAGAAAAAAACCGACCCAACCGAACACCAGCGTAGCCAAGTAGAAGCTCATGAAGCAGTAGTTACGGAATCGCCAAGGCAAACTGATATGATTCCGCCATCTCCTTTCAGTACCTTGCTTGCTGAAACTCAAAGGCACCAATTGCAACTGCTTCGAATTCACACCAGTTCCGTTCACTGAACGGCACAACCTAGACTTCAATGTACTCTCGTCACCCATCCCCCGCTCCACCAAGGCTGCAGGCGTACTCACGAACACCGGCTCATGATGACCGCTCATATCCCTGTCAGAACTATAGTGAATTCAACCCGTGAAATCGACACCGACCACCCCGCATGTGAGCTTACTAAGGCCATCTATTTCCGGTCTCGAAATTGGCCCGGCCAGGAACCTGTCTGCTGGCAGGGGGCTGCGGCGGGGAGAGCCAGGAGCCAGGAGGTTGCCGACGTCTTGTCTCTATCGCACCAGTCTGCGCCTGAGTTGAGAAGCAGTTGCTTTAAAAAGGTAATAAGATATACTTCTTGGATCGCCATGGCCAGGGGTTCTATCCAGCGTCGCAGACCTGCTGCCACAGGGTTTGAGGAGGAGGAGGAGAAGGGAGTGGCTATGGACTTCGACGCGGAAGAACTAGTCGGCAAGGAGGCCACCCGTCCCAACACAGACGACGAGGAGGAGGAGGAGGAGGAGGAAGAAGAGGAAGGGGATGGGGACGAGGGAATGGAGGAGGACGAGGGAATGGAAGAGGACGAAGAGGGAATGGAGGAAGAAGAAGAAGAGGAAGCGGAAGCGGCCCCACGGTCTGACGCACCACCCCCCAGGAGCAAGAGCAAGACGGTACTGAAGACTCGTAAAGAAGATGCCAAGCGAGGCTCACTCAAGGAGCGTCTTAACCTGTTCATTCCTCCCGCCTTGGTGCGCCGTCGCCTCGTGCAGGAGCGTTATACGCCCAATACGTCCATGGCCACTGCTGTCTTTCTGGCTGCTGCACTAGACACTTTCATGACGGAGCTGATCGACAGCGCTATCGAGATTGCCAAGAACAAGAAGAAGAGCAAGACCAATGAAAGACCCAAGGTCACCGTTCAACACATTCAACAGGCCGTAAAGGCGGAAGAAGAAATGGCCGCCATCTTTAAGAACGTTATCTTCGGCCAACCTGTCAAAGGCACCACAGTCGGCAAGGGGACGAAGGCAGCGGACAAAACCGACGTTAACGACAGCCAAGAATACTAACGGCGCTACGCTTGAGTCATATGCTGAGTCGTATGTAGCGACGATAAATCTCAATGAAGTTTAGATAGATAGAAAACACCGTTTTGATGACTGTTGCCTGGTATTTAGCCGGGTACGACCAATGTCCGGTGTTACCCGCGATTAACGGAAGTTACTATCAACTGCATCGTGGGGTCCGACGCGTGGAGCAGCGTCGTGGGGTCCGACGTGTGGAGCGGGTCCGGCAGCACTGGTGGGTGGGCTGGCTGAAAGAGGGCGTGCGGGGGGAACGGATTTTTGTTGGAGTAAATATGGCGAAGAAGTCGCGGTCGGGGTCAAGGAAGGAGGAGAGTGTGTTGACCCGACAGGCGCAGAAGCGCCAGTGGTTGAAGGAGCGTGAGGCGTATCGGGAGGAGAAGAAGCGCATAAATCGTGTGCAGCGTGGGTTGCGTAAAGAAGCGGAGGCTCGAGGTGAGAAGGTGGAGAGACAGGTGCCTCGTACGGTGGAGTCTATGCGTGATTTGGATGACGAGGTTGTTTTGGACGATGATGTGGCGTTTGAGGATGTGTTGGACGCGGAGAAGGTGGACGAATTCCAGTCGTATTTTTCAGGAGCGAGTGGTCAGCCTAAGATATTGATGACAACGATTGTGCGTCCGGGACGACCAATGCTTAAGTTGTTGAAAGAGTTACAGGTAGTGTTCCCAGAAAGTTATTATGTGGATCGTCGCAAGTATGTATTGGCAGAAGACTTGGTAAAATTTGCGACAGATCGTGGGTTTACCGACCTCATGATTTTCGAACAGAGACAAGGCGAACCTCATGGTGTCTTTCTGACACACTTACCCGAAGGACCCACATCCCATTTTAGACTCAGTGGAGTCGTCCTCGCCCGCACATTAAAAGGCGTCAATGCGACCAACCATAACCCGGAAATCATTCTACATAACTTCAGCACCGCCGTAGCTCGACGATTGAAAAGACAATTACACTCACTCATCCCCCGAAAACCAGAGTTCATCGGACGAAGAGTCATAGCCTTTGTTAATAAGCATGACTTCATTTTCTTCCGACATTACCGCTACGTATTTGAAGATGGTGGAACCACTGCCAGACTCGCAGAAATCGGACCCAGATTCACGCTTAAACTTAGATCGCTACAAGAAGGCATTCTGGATAGAGAATGCGGCAAGTTCGAATGGTTCTGGAGACCCAAACTTCAAGAAACAGCCAAACAACATCACCTATGATCCTCCTGGATACCACCACCTGGATACCACCACCAGGATACCACCACCAGTGTGCTTGATTGCCATATAATTCTGTATACGGCAGGGCGTCTCTTTTTTAGTACAATTCTTCAATTCAACAATATTATTGTACAATTGACGTTCTGAGCCCTGGCTACGATTGAGGTTTAATCTGCCTTTACAAAACCTACTTCCGCTAATATGGTGAAATTAACTGCTATGAAATCAACTGGCGGTTTTGGCAAGGGGAAAATAGCTCAGAACGTCCGAGGTATTGCCAGCAATGCAGAAGGTCAAAGGAAGAAACGGCGCTCCGGCAGAATTCGCTGGGATACTTACATCATTCGGCTATTCCGAGCTGTGGGAGGAGATCAAGCAATACTAAAAAAACATTCTTGCCTTGTTTTATCTTCTATGCTCGACGACCTGCTTTGCAGAATTGGATCCGAAGCATCCACATTATGCAAGTTTAGATCTCAAATGACAATGAAGCCAAATGCAATCAATAGGGGCATACAATTCGTATGCGGCAGATCTGAATTGACGAAATTTCTTTTGCAAGCGGGCACGGAGACTGTGGCAAGGTACCAAAGACTGCAAGACAAGGAAGATCACAACCAATGAGGGATACGACCGCCAATTAGAAATGAAGGCACAAAAGTGTGTGCACACACGTGTGTCCGCACATAGATAGCTAGATAAGGAGAATTCTATTTTACAGAAAGGATAAAATTGGAAACAAAAATAAATGCTTATAAAGAAAAAAGAACAGTCCAGACTATTATCATAGAAAGACCAACAAACGCCAACGCCACTAACATGTTCTGGGTTTCTTCGTCGGTACCACCAAACCAGTCCGCAATATTCACAGTCAGCCCGAAAGGAAAGACACCAATGTGAATGGATGCGCCGCTCGTAAAGCCGTGCCGGGGGCCTTCGCGACGCCTGGGGGGCGGATCGCGTTGGGCATTTGGCCTCTCCGGCACAGATTCCTTGGGGACATCTCGACGGTCTTCGCAGCTGCTGCCTTGACCATATACAGGAATAACACTCTCCTTTGTGACGCCGGCCTTGCATACTGGACACTCCGCGACTCCTTTCTCCAACCAGCTATGCAAGCATTTCCAGCAATATAGGTGACCACATTTAGTTACCACCGGGTCCACAGGATTCTCGTAACACACATTGCAATCAAAACCGGGTTTCAACCCCCCCGACATTGTTACTACATGGAAATAAAACCAGCCCTGTGGGCCGGCCCTGCGGACCCACTACCACACGCTGAAGGAATGGGAGTGTCTGGACTGGGCATAAGACGGCACCAAAAAGAAGGGAATCTGGCACTGAATCACCCAGGCATTTTCAACCAGCGCCAACCAGCTCCAACCAGCTCGGCACCCTTCGCCCAGGATGTCGGCTGTCGATTTGTAACGGCCTCATGGTTTTGTTTTGTCTCGTATTAAAAAAATTTTTTTTTTTTTAAACATAGTGCAACTGTGCTCGATGGATCTATTTCTATAGTTTCTCTCTTGCTTCAGTTCCAATGCATT
>NW_011645784.1:149397-174364 GCF_000223845.1 Gregarina niphandrodes | reverse complement strand
ACCGGGTCCACAGGATTCTCGTAACACACATTGCAATCAAAACCGGGTTTCAACCCCCCCGACATTGTTACTACATGGAAATAAAACCAGCCCTGTGGGCCGGCCCTGCGGACCCACTACCACACGCTGAAGGAATGGGAGTGTCTGGACTGGGCATAAGACGGCACCAAAAAGAAGGGAATCTGGCACTGAATCACCCAGGCATTTTCAACCAGCGCCAACCAGCTCCAACCAGCTCGGCACCCTTCGCCCAGGATGTCGGCTGTCGATTTGTAACGGCCTCATGGTTTTGTTTTGTCTCGTATAAAAAATTTTTTTTTTTAAACATAGTGCAACTGTGCTCGATGGATCTATTTCTATAGTTTCTCTCTTGCTTCAGTTCCAATGCATTAAACATTAATCACGGCGTGAAGACGAAGGTAGCCCTCGTTGACAGTTGACCATACTCCCTTTGGAGTGGATGATTCTCTTGTCGACAGAGCTTACTGAGCGCTGACAAATAACAGTACATTAGGCTTAGCGCTGACATACAGCAGCACATTAGGCTTAAGTTTTTTTGGATCTGCCATAGCACTGTGTGTGCAACACAAGTTGCAACCAAAAAAAATCAAAGCGCCACCAGCTGCCTGCCCCAATCACGCACGGTTGTCTGGAGTACCACAGGCCCACGTATACCCACACAGACAGGTTTTCCTTATATAATCTGGCGCATTGGGAGCTTTGTTGGAGAACTATGCTTGAGGCTATTTCCGTTAAACAAGCAGCTCCCAAAAGGGCGGGACGCCGGCAGCCCTATGATGCCTTGCCTCCCCAGCACACGCGTACCAGTATACGTGTGTGACAGGGCACGCTTATGCTAGCGCGCGTGTGTGCTAAGCGACGTGCGCCAGCAGAAGCGCACCTGTGTGTGTATGTTCAGCCTATGCAGTATTGGTCGAGTTTATGGGAGAGCGCGTTCCAGAGTTGTTGTGCTTTCTTCTCAGCTTCCTGGACGTTGATGGTGGCGCCAGTATCTGTTACGACCATTCCGACGTACTCTTCGGCTAGCGATTTGGTGGGCTTGCTGATGTCGACCGAGTCGAGTACTTCCTTGAGCGTGGTTTTGTCGGCGTCTGCCGCGTTCTCATCAGTCACGATGGTCTGGACGTCCACGTCGTCGTACAGCCGCATGCCGACTCGTTTCTTGATGATACTGAGAATGATGCTGTCCACATCTCGCTCCACTCTCGCCCCGGTCTCCTCGTCCACCTGCACAGCATCGTTGTGCACCCGACTGCTCGTCCGGAACTCCAAAGCACCCTCCTCCAGGATCGAGTCCTGCGGCCGCTCCGTCGAAGTCACCTCACCCCGCAGGGTCCAATGCCTCTCCGATACCAACTCCCTTTCCAGGTCGCGCAACGACATCGGAACGATATTTAATTCCCCGGCCCCGGCACTCCTTTCTGGAACGGACCAAACCGTAGCCGAAAACCCAAGCGGGTTTGCCTAGCTCCCCTGAGCCGTCGTGACGAACCGGGCTCGTGCTGCTAGGTCCTAGCCCCCGCACCTCGACAACCCTTTTTTGGACTATTCTCCAGGACCACTGACACACACGACGACCAACCCTGTTGACAACTCACTGGTGGACGACCTGGGTAGTGTTAGCACCCCAGACGAGCACTGGTGGAAAGCATTCGTACGTGACTGCAAGCTCCAACCCTTCCGCAACGCCTCCAGAGGTTCCGCATAGAAGCGTCGGCTTTCAAGCAGGTCATCGACAAGACCGTGCGAGCCATCTTTCCAGCGAGCTTGTACATAGAGGAGGTGACCGCCGACATCCTAGCGCGAGGACAGTTCTCGTCATACCACGACATTGACCACAGCGTGACGAAGCAGTTCGAAATACTTGCGAGGTTGTGCATACACTGGAACGAGGAGTTCCCGTTCTGCAAGCGCTGGGCGTGCCGCGACGTGTTGTGATGCCTCCCTACCAGCGCCAGGTACAACGCGAAAAGGATGACGTATGACGGGCCGCTGGAGCTTATTCAAGCCCTGTACACCCTCAAGCCTCTAACCGCGCGTAGAGACGCAGAGCTCGCACCGGTCGTGACAGCACAAATAGTTGACGCTTACCCGGTGCAAGACGCGGGCAGCGGTTGCCGTGACCCAAGCGGAGCTGCGAAGAGAAGGAGATTCGACAACCGACCATGCAGAGCGCGCGGCCAACTTGGTCATTGGAAAGGCGAGTACCTGAAGCGACAGTTGTTCTGCGCAAATTGCGGCAGGAAGGGCCATACCGAAAACGTGTGTGCCGTAAGGAAGTTTGAGCGGCAAGGGCGAGTGGAAATAGCCGTGGACAACCGCCCGGGACCATCAACATAAGAATGCCTCAGGACAGGACGTCCGTCGACAAGGCCAAGTCCCTCAACAGTCTTGCCCACGACAATCTCCAGCGCCAACTGCAAGTCAACCAGAAGCGCAATGACAAGCGCCGAGTGAGACAAGCGGGCGGAGACGGTCACACCCGGATAGACGCAGAAGCTGCCAGAGCGGACGTAGCGGCGTGTGAGGAGGACACACCTAGTGACGAGTGACTATCTGGTGGTAATGAGTTCACCAACTTGGGTAAGCTTGGGATACAGCTAAGCGGGTTCGGTCTCTCACCGTTACGTCAACCGGTTCAGTCCTCCTTGCTGTGTCTGCGCCCCAATCCCGCAAAGGTGTGCTGCTTCGTTCGCCGTTTGCGGTAGAGACAATGTCGCCAGAGGGGTGTCCTTATCTAACCCGGATGTCGTATCAGGCGTAGACGAATCGCTGACAGACCAGGAGCTGCTCCGAGAGACTAGGGATGGAGTACGGAAGCGTGCACCGCATCTGAATGAGACAGAGTTCGTCGTGCTGTGGGAAGTATTGGAGAGAAACAAGAGAGCGTTCCTACGCCCGAGCCCGATGAGTGGGCAGGTGAGATATGAGACAAACTTCCAGGTTCAGAACCGACCGACGAAAGTGAGGCTGATGCCATTGCCGCGGGCCGCTGAGGAAGAGCTCAAACGCCAGGTAGACTCCCAGCTTTCAAAAGGCGTCATACGTCCGAGTAAATCGCCGTGGAGCTCTCGTCCATTCGTAATCTTAAAGATACCGACGACTACCGGTCGTAATAGACTATCGGCAAGTCAATAAGCAGGAGCTTGATGACGCGTTCCCTATTCCCCTCCTCTGGGATAACCTCCAAAAGGCGCCCGGCCATTCCCACTATATTGCTCTCAACTGTAACTGGGGGTTCTGAATTGTTCCCCGCGTTCTGCACCCCTTTGGACTGTTCGAAGGCACGTTGGAGCAGCCCTTCTTCATGAGTAGATTAAGCATGGATTAGGTGGGCCCTAGAGCATGCCAAGGGCAGGAATACTACATCCTTGTGTGTATAGACCACGCGACTCGCTACATCGTAGCTAGAGTAACGTTGGCGAAGACGGCTGTGGTAACGCGCAACCTGTTTGCAGAAAGTGTAGT
The DNA here is from genome assembly GCF_000223845.1 of Gregarina niphandrodes. Lineage (NCBI taxonomy): Eukaryota > Apicomplexa > Conoidasida > Eugregarinorida > Gregarinidae > Gregarina > Gregarina niphandrodes. Next base: position 170,875 of record NW_011645784.1, on the reverse strand, counting down.
AGGAGCGTTGGGGATACCCTTCGAAGTATACACGGACAGCGGAACAGAGTTCAAAGGTGACTTCCACCACTACGTGACTTCCATGCTGAAAGTCAAACACATCAACGCCCCACCACACCTACCTCAACTAAACGAATCGAATCACCGCACTCTCCAGGAGTCTTAATGTATCTCCAAGATACATTAAGACCAATAATCATTCCGACTTGACGCTATTGTTAGTCCACGCGGTATACATTTACAACATAACAATCGACAGCGCCACTAAGAGATCTCCGATGTTAGTCGTAACCGGCAGAGAGCCCATGCTACCCGGATGGTCACAAGAGGGATCTCACTCCGTGGGATAAAGGTTCATCATAACCAACCTACTCGAGGCGACGAGCGCCGTAAAACATGCCCTGGTGCTCACCAAACCACCGACAGCGAAAGGCGAAGACTTCGAGCTGGGAGGTGTTAGTCGTAAGCACCATGGTCGAGCCCGTCGAAACTGCAATCCATGGTAAGGTCAGAATGGAGAGATACTAGGCCACTAGTCGCTACCCTACGTAGTTACCGAGATCCAAGGCAACAGAATGCGCCCATACGGACGCTACGGCAGACTTAGGGACAAGGTGCAGTGCAGGCCCGAAACTCGAGTTCTGCGCGACTTGTTCATGCGGCGCAAGAGGCTAGTCAAGGACTGCAGATGTGAAGCTACTCGGTGCACCTGCCCCGGAAGATGAGAGGCTACAGCCACAACGAACACTTAGGTTACCCTTGCTCAGCCCACGCAGAGATTACCACCAAGATCGATCAGAGAACCGGACAGCATAAGCTGGGAGAGCTGTTGAGCTCATGCTGTTAACCCTTTTTTTTTATTATTCTCCAGTACCACTGACACACACGATCGCTACTGACCCTGTTGACAACTCGCCCCCTTTGTTCGCATTGACTGAGCTGCGCATGGCTAGAGCAAAGAACCGCGCACCACACATAAATATTTCTCAATCACAATAGCGCAATCCTTTTGCATTAAGTGATGAGTCCCCGGTCCAGTACAAATTTAAACTCCCCTTAGGTTGCCCGGCGTAGATTTTTCATGATGGATCCGTATGTGCTGGTCGCCGTGTGTGACTGGAATGAGAAGTGGCGTTTGTCGCAGATAAAAGGGTTGAATATCTTGCAGTATACTCCAAGATTGCGTGAGGTCCTCGGGGTCGAAAGTGATGAGGCTTTGGTGGCACGTTTGTGTGGTTCTGCATCGGTGACGGAGTCATTGGAGGAAATGCACACTGTAGATCTGCCGTCCGTATTGATCAACTATCTAGCAGCAATGGGGATGATGAATGTGAAGGGGAGTGTGTCGCGGGAACTGCTGTTAGACGAAGCGAGACATCGACTCCGGGACTACGTCGAGACGACGGCGACGAGATATGGTGACGATCGCATAGTTGAACAATGGAGCGCGGAACTTAGCGAGGCCAACGAGAAGTCCCGAGACAAAGTGCTAAAAAGACGGAAAGCCATGGACTCTCTGGAAAGAACCATTGAATGTCCTCCAGCTCTCGCCAAACAAGCACAGCAATTGTGCGCACTCTCCGAACAGTGCACAAACTACGAAGACCTGGTGTCCAAAATGGAGGAAAACGCTCTCGAAGACGACGACGAAGAAATGACCAGAGAACTATGGCTAAACATCATCGAACTTTCCCTCCACTCAGCTGTCTCCGAGATACCTCTCCTTGACGCCGAAATTAGCATAATACGAGAAATGAACCGCAACGTTAATCCCATCGACAGCAATCCGGTCGTCAGCAACCCGGTCGTCAGCAATCCGGTCGGCAAGCAACCGGCAAGAAAACCATGTATTATTAAAATTGTAAGTCGAATCATACACATCGAATCTTGATTGAGATCGCCCACGTGGGATCGAATAAACCGGGTGGGAGTCGTAAATGGTATGTGTGTTAGAGTGACAAGAGTGAGCTGCATAGGTTGTACACGCAGCAGGTCTTTCAAGCGCCGTTCGCTCCTCCAACAATGACCATAGCGGAGTGTGTGCAAAAAGAAATCGAGCAAGACGTTCACACGTTGGGTGCTGCGCAGAAGCGAAGCATGGAGAAGGACTCCGACGATGAAGACGAAGACGCGAAGGAAAGGAAAGCACGAGAATGGGATGACTGGAAAGATGCGAATCCTAAGGGCAGTGGCAATAAAATGGTGAACAGAGGATGAACTTCTGGGGACGAGTTTCTCGGCTAAGGGCTGCCAGCAAAGATGGGGGTCCCGAAGATGGGTGTCCGGGGGGGGGGGGGGAAGGGCTTTTTTGTGGATGAAGGAATATATAAAGTGGTCGGCGTTGTCATGTGTATGTTTGCTGGCCTTTGGATGTCGTGTATTTAGTGTCCTTCGTTTCGAGTCGGTCATTCATGAGTTCGATCCTTACTTCAACTACCGAACGACTAAGTACTTGCGAGACCATGGCTTTCATGAGTTCTGGAATTGGTTCGACGAGTCGGCTTGGTACCCTCTGGGACGTGTTGTTGGCCAGACCCTTTTCCCCGGCCTTATGATTACAGCGACTGTGCTTTGGAACTTGGCCCAGAAGGCGGGCATTATGCTGGACATTCGCGAAGTGTGTGTCTTCACGGCTCCTCTCTTCTCCATGGGCACTGCATTCGCCACATACAAACTCACTACCGTCGTATGCTACTTAGACACAACCTGCCACGCACTTCCCGCACGTGTAGAACATGGGACGTCTGTACACCCATGTTCTACGTCCTGTGCACTCCCCAACCATACTGTGGGGTGCTTTAGGCGTCGAACTCAGTGCCGGCGGGGTTGTTTGCGGCGCTGATTATTGCCATATGTCCATCGTATTTGAGTCGTTCAACGGCTGGTGGGTTCGACAATGAGGCGATTGCGATTTTCACTATGGTGTTATCATTCTATACATTTCTACGAGCCTGCCGGAAGGGGAATTTGGCTTCGGTAGTGCTGGCATGTCTGGCCTACTTTTACATGGTCACGGTTTGGGGTGGCTACGTGTTTATAACTAACTGTGTGGCGGGATACGTGTTGTGTGTGACGGCAATCAACAGTCTTGATGATAAGATGTGGCTGGCTTATATGGGCTGGTATACATTGGGTACCATGTGGTGTTTCAACATCCCCTTTGTTGGTGTGGGTGCGGTCAAGAGTGCAGAGCATTTGAGTTCTCATGTGGTCTTTGTGGTATTGGCCGTCTGGAAGTTGATGCAATTGCAAATGTTCATGAAGAACTCAGAGCTATGTCGCTCGCTTCTGGGTGCCAGGCGGACCGTGTTGGCGGCGTGTTTCGGAGGTCTGACGGCGCTGGCCGTGTTGGTCGTGAGTCGAGGTTGGTCTCGCTTCAGTGGAAGATCGATGACGTTGTTAGACCCCAGTTACGCAACCAAGAACGTGCCGATCATCGCCAGCATTTCGGAGCACCAGCCGCCAATTTGGAGTGTCTTTCACACGGAGCTCGGTCCCGGTTTCGTCTTCTGTCCCGTCGGCATCTTCCTGGCTCTCGCCCAGAATGAACGCAAACACCTCTGGTTCCTCGGAGTCTACGCCGTACTCGCCGCATATTTCTCTGCAGTCATGATCCGCCTCACCCTCGTCCTTGCGCCCGCCTACGCCTGCACCGCCGGAGTCGCCATCGCACACACTCTCGCACACTGCGCGGATACACTCAAGACGATCCAATCTGACCAAGACAAGTCAATCGCAGACGACAACGAGCAGACCGCAGACTGCAACAGGCAGGCGTCATCTACGCAAGACGTAAGTGCGCAAGACGTAAGTGCGCAAGAAGTAAGGACGCAAGAAGTAAGTGCGCAAGAAGTAAGGACGCAAGAAGCAAGGACGCAACCAACAACCACTCTACCGGCGGAGAAAGATGAGAACAAATTGTACGACAACGGCAGGAAACTCCGGAAGAACAAAAGGCAGGCGGCGAATACTGCAGGCAATAATGCAGCCACCGTCAGTGTTGCGGCCACTGCCAGTGTTGCCACCAAGACTACGGCCAAGACTACGACGAAGATTACGGCGAAGGGCACACTGGCGAGTGGTACCACTACGGGCGAAGTTGTGGTGCTGAAGATGAACAAGTGTGTGGCAGTGGGAGTTGTGGCCTTCGTCTTATTGGTGCTGTTTCGGGTGGTCACGTTGGGTGTGTTTTCAGCGGCGGCGTTGTATTCGAATCCTTCGATTGTGACAGCGGCGCAGTTGCGTAATGGAGGTACGTTGATGATTGACGATTTGCGTGAAGCGTTTCAGTGGATGGCTCAGAATACTCACCCGGAGAGTAAGTTGTTGTCATGGTGGGATTATGGGTACCAGGCTGCGTACATGGCTGATCGTTCGGTGATTGTGGACAACAACACATGGAACACGACACATATTGCGACAGTGGGACTGGCTCTGGCCAGCGATCAGGACAAGGCTTATGACATCGTACAGAGCCTGGATGCGGACTATGTCTTCGTGCTCTTCGGCGGCGTAACGCGCTACAGCGGCGACGACCTTAATAAGTTTGTTTGGATTATTCGCATCGCCAGTCGCGAGTTTCCTGATTGCCCCACGGAAGAAGAATTCATGTCGCCATACACCGGCGGCTACGAAGTAGGCGAACAAGCATCACCCACTCTACGATCCAGTCTCATGTATCTTCTCTCATATCACAACTTCCATCGGAACCAACAAACTCAAGGACAAGATATATTACGCGCATCCGAAATACCAAAAACACTCCCCCTCAAACACTTTACCGAGGCATACACCACCTCCTCCTACATGGTCCGCATCTACAGAGTCAACAGCCCCAGACAACGCTGACCACCCACCACGCTGACAACCGCTAAAGCGGACTATTGGGGACGCAAACCACCGACCCGACGCAAACCACCGACCCGACGGAAACCACCGACCCGACGGAAACCACCCGCCACGACGGAAACCACCGACCCGACGGAAACCCCCCGCCACGACGCATACCACCCGCCACAACGCATACCACCCGCCACAACGCATACCACCCGCCACGACGACGACTTGGTGGGGCCGCTGGTCGTGTGTTTTGAACCGTGTATGTCTATAAAGTCACTGTATAAAGTCGATACAGTGACTGATATGCCTGTACAGTTGTGTGCGTATAAAGTCTCTTCGCTCACCCCAGCGCAGCGCACACTGTTGCTGCAGCCTGTGGCCGCATCCCCTTTGTGTTTTGGGTCACACGCATTTCTTTGCACACGTGCGTGTGCCACATCTAACATGTGCCTTAGAGAGGGTCGAACTTCTCTACATGCAGCATGAGATTTTCGTGGGCGTTGGGTGTGCCCGGTACGGCACGGAGGTATCTGGAGATGAGCTCGTCGATTGATGGCGAGTTGGAGCTTAGCATGCAGCGGCTGAGCCAGGCGTACAGTTCGAGTTTGGTCCAGCCATTTTTCATCCGGAACAATTCCTTCAGTCGCTGGTTCGATTCCCAGTTAAGTTCCTGTTGTCTGCAATGGACCACGAAGGTCTCTCGCGGGCCACCGTCCGCCAAGTCTTGAAGGTTGCAGGTCAGGTCACCTTTTTCGTCGAGATAATCAAGTGTAGTAGCGGGCAGATCTACGGGAAACGCGAACCCCGATGAGAACATAGCGATCCAATGCGTGGTCGGATCCTGACAACCAGGGACACGCCATACAAGAGATAAATTCTTACGACTCAATTCACCTTTCATCGTTTGCTGTACAATCGCATTCAAATAAAACAAGTTTGTATTGTAAGTAAACCAAATGTCATGCGGACCTTCAGACCCTGTCCCCGAAGCACTCACTGCCAGGCTACGTAACTTCTCAAATGCAGTTCCCAACTCACTGTGAGGAATGTCATCCACTAAAATAGGAGTCTTATCCACCACATTTTTCACATAGTCAGAAAGCTTCTGAATCGGTAACAAACTGTGCTCCAAAGGATAGCAATCTCCAACGTCACATTTCAAACGCTCATATTGTGTAAGTCTGATCAAATCTATATCTAAAAATAAACAAATCTTTCGCTGGTAGTATTCTGACGTGAAAGGTTACTATGTATTTTATGCTCCGTATTATAGCTCAATCCGAACATTAGCAGGGCCGCATATTTTATCGTCGAGTACGAGAGCCTAGATCCCATTTGCTTGCATATCGTGAGCCGGTTAGGATCAAATTTTCGCACCATACCAATCAGCATTTCGTAGTAACTGATTGGATGGTCGCAAGAAGAATTGTAATAGTCAATCACACTGTCAAAACCACACTTGACGGAAATGCAAATAAACCTAGTAAGCTGATATGCGCAGAAAGCGTTGTTCAAAATCTCTACAGCAAGACATAGATGGCGCACGCCGGTGTGTCCCGCATGTGCATGGTCACGGTTGTGCATGGTCACGGTTGTGCATGGTCACGGTTGTGCATGGTCACGGTTGTGCATGGTCACGGTTGTTCATGGTCACGGTTGTTCATGGTCACGGGTGTGCTGACCACGGGAGTGATGACCACCGGAGTGATGACCACCGGAGTGTATTCTGACGATGGGAGTGTCTTTACCCTTTCCTATTGTCACAGCATCGTCGTCGTTCTCGTCGTTGTTCTCCTTGAGGTAGAAGGGTGCCCACTCAGTGTGTTGAGAGATGAGCTGCCAGACATAGAGGGCGGAGAACATACTAAAGTCATGATGGTTTTCGTGGTGGTTGTCTCTCAACAAGTCGTCTAGTTCGGTCCGGAACCTTTTGGCGAGGAAGAGCACGTCGTGAACGGCGTCTAGCGGGAGCACTTTGCTCAAAACACCCGGGCCTTCCTCGTCGATACCGCCGAGATCATTTTGGCCCGTAGCGACGGATACGACCAGCGTGGGCCATTCGCAGAGTAAACGGGACGTGGTGACAGGTCCGAGCCTGACCAGCTGCTCGAGCACCGGCAGGTTGATGGTGGAGAGCTTGAGCTCGGCCGTTTTGGTCTCGCCCCCCTGTTTCAGATCTCCTCCCTGTTTGATGTCTCCTCCTTGCTTGAGGTCTCCTCCATGTTTGGTCTCCTTGCGTTTGGGTCGCCACTTGGTCCTGGTTTCGTTTTGGATAAGTCTCCGCAAGCTGCGTAGGTCGCAGACCATGGGTGCGAGTGTCCGTAGGTACTCGATGCCGGCGACCAACTTGCCGAGCACGTCGGGTGGTGAATTCTCCCCATCTCGAGTGGCAGGCAGGTCCACAATGTGCAGCCGATAATCGGTAATCTCTTTCTCCGCTGCATATAAATCATGACCAATTTGTACCCGTGGCCGAACCTCCTCTACCCGGGTTCGAAACCCATGCTCTGCACTGGTCACCGTACTTGTCGCAGCACTCACCGGCTCCTCCCAAGACGCCTCGCGGGCATTCGCCACGAGCTGCTCAATCGTCGGCGAATCCCCCGTCAGTAAAAATACCTGGTCACTGCTTCGACGATTCTGTATTGGAAACATAAAAGACCAAACCCGCCACCCAAACCCGTTACCCAAGCCCACTAGCTGACACTAACTACCACTAATGGGACGACCTGCACGGCTGTTGAGAGCACTCAGTACAAACATAATCCAGTGCGAAAAATGAAATCAATCGTCGAGCAGCAGTGCCAGACGGACACCTGATGCTTGTTCTGCTCGCAGCAGGGCCGTCTTGTACAGCAGCACCGTGGCCCAGCAGCTCGATCGAAACTTGGTCATTTCGCGACATTCGTTCGTCAAGAGTCCGCAGGCGCCCCCGGCTGGCAAAACCACTAACCGGCGTTGCTCCGGAATGCGACTATACTCTCCCACTCCACACACGATCCCAACGCAGATGCCAAGATAGAACATTGATCTCTGCGAAAATAACGAAACGAATGTCCATGTATGCGATGTTACACCGACAGAGCCCGCCAGAGTGTGTGTCCACAGTGTGTGTGTCCACAGTGTGTGTGTCCACAGTGTGTGTGTCCACAGTGTGTGTGTCCACAGTGTGTGTGTCCACAGTGTGTGTGTCCACAGTGTGTGTGTGTGTGTCGACCGTGTCGCGTACTTGCATATGCTCGCTATTCACTTTGTTAGGGTTATTGTCGATGAACGCCTGAAGCAGGTTCACCAGTCGTTCGATTGCTTGGGCCACAAGTCTGGCAAGCCCGCATTCCCACGTACAGGTCAATTCATCAGGCGATAAAAGTTTGTTTTGTAGGGTTGAATAGTCTTGTATGATTGGGTAGTTCGAGTCATCTGAGCTCAATTGCTTACGATATGTGAGGGCCGCTTGTAGGTCCGTGGTTGGGTTTGTCTCCGCCGTTGGGGCAGTCGTCGCGGTGTCTTCGAGAGCGGGTTCAAGGTCTTGTATAGCACTGGAACAGAGCTCACTGCGGGAGGGGGGTTGGCTGCCAGCTTGGTCAAGCGAGCTGTCAGCTGTTGTGGGCATGGTCGAGGTGGAGGTGGAGGGGGCGTACGAGGATCGGTGTCGTAACGAGTTTTGGTAGGCTTGCTGGAGGATACAAATGAAGCTGTACCAGAACCGCCGCGGCGGGAGTTCCGTAAGAGTGCACACATCGCGACACACTAGAGGTAAAAGATCATCCGCCACACCCATTCCGCACTGTTGCTGATGCCACATCTCCGATAAAAGGAAGGTCATGCCTGGAGGAAATCCACCTAACCGAATATTGTAGTCTCTTTCATACACTCTAATAACCTGCTGCCCACGCTCTTCCCCGATGGATGCTGCCGCTTGTTCTCCTTCTTCGCTATCTCCGTTTTTTTCCTGACCACCTCGATCCCTTTGCCTGTCACTCGCTGGGCGAGAATCGCCCGTTCTAGGGAGAGAGTCTCCAGTTCTAGGGTGAGAGTCTCCAGTTCTAGGGTGAGAGTCTCCAGTTCTAGGGTGAGAGTCTCCAGTTCTAGGGAGAGAGTCTCCAGTTCTAGGGTGAGAGTCTCCAGTTCTAGGGTGAGAATCACTGTATTCCCCGTCGAGGGCGAAGCTGGACTTCGAGTGGTCGCCTACGTTGGGTAGCCGCTGTTGATTCGCAGCTACGGGATTTGCAGCGATATAATTGTCATGATTGGTAGCGAGGTCACGCAAAATAGTTCCCTCTACTTGGATAGAACCTTCCAGTCCGGCGTGGCTCTCTTTAGAGCCGCTCGCCGGCTTGTGGCTCTCTCCGTGAGCGTCTTTTGTACTTCCTTGCGTTTCGCGTACAGCGGCGGAATTCTCGTGGGCTGCACAAGTACCTTCACCGCTGTTGGAGGTAAACATTAAACGTAAATACAGGTCCCTTAGACCCGAAGTGATATGGAGCTTCTGGTTACACAAGTCGTACATAAACTTGATCGATAGTATCGAATGTAATGCTTCATCCGTCACGGGTTCGTCATCCCGGCTGAGAATTGAATTGAGGATGGAACTTAGTATGCCTTCATTATTGAGCAACGGTAGAACATTCCGTGCGTATTCTGATGTAACCATTCGTATACACCGTGTACTTTAAACATGAACACTTACCACATAAACGGGACATGGATGTGTGCAAGAGCTAGCACGCAAGTGGTCATAGGAGGGGTGATGGTACAAGTGGTAATATAGTTTAGTGGTGCCCCACGCGTGTGTGCAAGGAAAGGATATAGTTCAGTGGGTGTTAGGTCGGGTGTGATAAGTATGTACCCGCGTTTTGTGGAATCGGGAATTCATCGCGTTGTTTTATGGCCTTTCTACCGACTCGGATAAGGTCGCAAGACTTGCATGAGCAGCGTGTGTCCTTCGGTAGAGTCAGATACCTGTCGGAAATGGTGATGTAATCCCTGACGTATTCTCTAAACGTTAGACCTAGACCGAAGTAGCATATGGAGTTGAGAACATTGCTAATTGTTGTGCCCGATCCCCGGCCTGTGGTCTGCTGTCGAACTCCGGTGTGGCACCCGCCGGCGGTGAGGGCCTCACTAGCCCGTAGGAGTGTCGGAATGAGGCGGAACATCGACTCCCACATCAAAGGAGTCACTCGGGCAGGCGGGTAGTCGCTCAAAACCACGTCCAACAAACTTAAACATTTTACCAACCAGCACACATCACTCCTGGACGTCTCGCCGCGTTCCCCTGAAGTCTGCTGGGCTAAGGATACCTGCAAAACATCCTCAACCCAGAGAAGAAACTGGCTCATACGCTTCGCGTCTTTCCAAGCCCATTGGATGTCGATTGAGTATGAGTCTCGGTCACACAGATAGTACACCAAGGCCGACATTACTCCCAGCCGCTCGTCAACTATAAAAGATGCACGACTCACTGCATACTGCCCACTGGGCAGGTATGTTGCGCGCAGATTGCTAGCGCCCCAAACCGGGTAAGGGAGTGAAGGGTACTACCGCGGTGCTAGAGGGGTACTAGCGGGGTACTAATGCCAGCCCTGGTGCTTACATGAATTTACGAGTACTAGTGCCATGTCTATTAGGAAATCTAGGGTGGCTTCCTTGTCCTCGTAGGCCCAAAGCATCTCGAACCCATCATGCTCCGCGAATACACTGAAAAGTTCTTTTGAATGACTGTCGATCAAGTCCAAGAGGGCTCCAGACTCAATCACGGCCTTCGGCGTCTTGCAGCGGGTCAGTCGGGCGTCGAGGATGTCGGTTGTGAGGGTTGTTTCTGCCATCTCTACCGAAAGCACACACGTGCGATTTTTTTTTTGTTGACCGATGCTCTTGAAGAATCGACCTCTGAAGACGCTAGCGACCCTCCGAGCGCGCGGGGCGGCCACGGCGGCTGCGGTGTGGACGCCGCCGGTGCACATGTGTAGCGATCTGGACGGTTGTTCGGCGGATAGTGGAGTGATGATGCCTACTTCGGTGCACTGGCGGAACGCCGCGCGCAACAGCATTGGGGAGGTGGACGTTCGTCTGCCGCACCCCGCGTGGTCCAAGGCCGAGCGAGAGGCGGTGGGAGTGGAGCATACGAAGCCGGAGACGTTGGTGGACCGGGCAGCATACTCGACCATTTGGGTGCTGCGCCGTGTTTTCGACCTGGCGACGGGGTACACGTTTGGAGTGAAGGACGAAGCGTGCATGATTCGTCGCGTGGTGTTTCTGGAGACCGTGGCAGCCGTGCCGGGCATGGTAGGTGCGGCACTACGTCACCTAAAAAGTTTACGCCGGATGCGGAACGATTACGGCTTCATTCACTCATTGCTTGAGGAGGCCGAGAACGAGCGCATGCACCTTATGACGGCCCTGCTGCTGCATGAACCCTCCAAAATTGTACGTGCTGCGGTCATTGCCGCACAGGCACTCTTCCTCGCCTGGTACACCACCATGTACGCGCTCTCCCCACGCTTCTGCCACCGCCTTGTCGGCTACCTCGAAGAAGAGGCAGTCAAAACCTACACTCACCTCCTCCACCTACAAGACACTGGCAAACTTCCTGGTTTCGATATACCAGCCCCCCGTGCCGCCAGAGCCTACTGGAACTTACCGGATGACGCCTCGCTCCGCGAGGTCTGGGACTGCATCCGAGCCGACGAAGCTCACCACCGTGAAGTCAACCACACCTTCGCTGACCTCACCGCAGTACCCAACGCCGTCAACCCTTTCCCTCCCGGGTACTAAACCTGCCGCCATTTGATCCTGAGCCCCGCCGAACGCAACTCTCCTTACGGGATCCCCACGGGATCCTGAAGCCTCATGGGACCCAAGCCCGTGTCCAGCCGCCAAGAACTTGAGAGCCACGGGCCTGACCTGCCTGTCGCCAGCGACGCAACTCCGTTCGGACCCATACCGGTTCGGAAAACGGACCTAGAAATGTCAATTTTTATAGAAGCAGCTAGCTCTGCGGCTAGTTCTGCGATACCATTTTTAGAAAGAACTTTGTGCTATTTCTCGCCAACCGATTCGGCTCGGTTCCGACCGGCTGCAAACACACTCCCTCTGCGTCTGAGCAAACAGGGTGGGTGTCCAGACACACAAGCTGGGTTGCAACTCTTCACCAGCTGCCGTGACATAGTGGTGTTGGGGCCGGCAAGTATTTCTGGTTGCCGGAAATGGAGTCGGAGGCGGACTACTCCTCCCGTCGAGGCAGCACAGCCAGCAGCTGCGTAGGCGACATCTACAAGGAAGTGGACACCTATATTCGCGGGTCGCGGAACGCCGAGCTCCGAGACGTGCCTTTGGTCGACTTCCACGGACTGTTGTCGGCCGAGGCAGAAAAGCTAGAGGCGAGAGAGTTGGAGGCGAGAGGGTTGAAAGCGATGCCGGGGGTTACGACGGGGGGCGCCGGGTTGGCCCACGGCCGGGTAGTGTACAAGTTGGCTGAGGGTGTATATTACATTCCGGAGGGTAGCACGGTGGAGTTTGCGAAGCAGCAGTGGCGCCAGGCTTTGCTGAATTACCCGCTCGTGTGCGAACACAACACAAACAAAGGCGACATATCGGCCAGCTTCAACCCGGCCACGGAGTTCACTCGCGCACCCCGCCTTCGCTGGTGCAGTCTGGGCGTCGGCTACGATTGGACGGCCCGCTCTTACGAAAGCGAGCCCCCAGCTGCGCTGCCCCCCTCCCTTGCCCAGTTCGCTCAGACCGTCGCAAACGAAATAAAAGCCAAAACAGCCTGCGTCTGTCTCAAACCGAACGACCAAGACGTCCTTGTGGACCAAGACGTCCTTGTGGACCAGGATGTCCTTGCGGACCAAGATGTGACAAGTATGAGTAACTGCTGTTGCAGTTGGGGACGCTTCTCGCCGGACTGTGCATTGGTTAACTACTACATGGGAGGTGACCGGTTGCGCGGCCACCGCGACGACGTGGAGAAGGCGAAAGGCATGCCATTGGTCACGTTGTCACTGGGCACGGCCGCCCTCTTCCTTTTCGGAGGGCCAAACCGCGATTGCAAACCCACCGCTATCGTCCTGCGGGCCAGAGACATCCTCGTCATGGGCAACAAAGCCCGATGCAACTACCATGGCGTGCCTCGGCTCCTCAACTATCAACTCGGCAATCACACACCCAGCGACCGGGACATGCTGCTCGCCGACGAAAACCCCGTGGACCCCGCCAACCCCCTGCGAATTAACATTAGCATTCGCCAGTGCTGGTGCTAGCTAAAGTCGCCGCTGCTACCAACAAAGCGAGAGCGCCAACCAGAATGCTCTTTCGCCAACCAGAATGCTCCTTCGCCAACCAGAATGCTCTTTCGCCAACCAGAATGCTCTTTCGCCAACCAGAATGCTCTTTCGCCAACCAGAATGCTCTTTCGACATGACCTTCCTTTTTAACGGTACGATTGTCCTCGTTCTCCAGTATATATACCTCCAGTATAGGTCTCTCCAGTATAGGTCTCTCCAGTATAGGTATCGTTCGCCTGTAGAATGAATGCTCTCTCTGTATGATGAATGGTCTCTAGCTCTCGTAAGCTTTCAGTATTATGCTCTTCATTGAAAGATAGTAACTGTTCGCCTCTTCCGGTTCTGGGTTGTCAGCCCTTGTTGTTCTCCACTCACATGTTTCTCGTGCATATGCAATTGGTTCTGGGATGCCAAAAAAGCGACGAGTAAATCCACCGGTAGTTCTGGACCCAGTAATCGAGGCACACTATCAGAAGCTGGCAGTTGACAATGAGGTGGAGATAGTGGAAATAGTGGATGCTTCTCCCTGGGGTGCCATTCTCCCCATCGATGCCCAATACAGGAAGCGCCGAGAGTCAACAGCCCTGGAGACTACAGTCCCCCCAAATGGGACTCCTTCCCCAGGTGAACACGACATGGGTCAAAGCAGCGGCAGATTCCAGTACGACTTGTGGGGGTACCTGGCTACTTCCGTATGCTGCAACGGTTCTATGGTTGTGTCTGCGTTCAGCTCGGGCCTGGATTTGCACGTGAGTCTTACGGTGCCTCCCAAATTGTGTAAAGGCCGGAAGGGCTCTCTGTACTCGAGGTCCTTCCCCGCGGGAGATGACGTATGGATGACTCAGCGGTTGGTATCCCCCTTTGCCTCCTGTGTTTCCGACCTGAATATACAAACGTGTGAGCCACAGGCAACAGGCGTTTATACCACCAGCAGTCGTGCCAATGGTAGTGGTAGTGTACTCGGCGGTTCAAGTGGGTCGACGGCGGCCGGTCCCCCCAATGGCCGGAAGCTTAGTCCGAAAGAACCGAAAGGCACCGCTCCCAAGCGGTCTGTTGGCAAGTCTGTTGGCAAGTTGCGATCAAAGTCTGCAGCGAACAAGACGGCCAGTGTTGAAGAGTGGTGCTCCACCGTCGTGGAGCAGGGCTACGAAAACGTGGACGACGCAGCCTCTGCCTTTATTCTACTTGCGCACGGCAGCACACGGACGCACTGGCCCAAGTTAGGGGGCGGTGCCCAAATCCGGTGCGTAGTCCAGGGCCGGGACATCGGGCGGCTCGACCAGGACCCCTCTAAGTTCCTCACCGTGCTCCTCGGACTTGGACTCATTGTACTCAAAGCGGCCGTCGTTATGCCGTCGGCCAACGCGGCAGATACCGTCTCTATGGGCACAAGCCTGGATGTGGTCCTCAGCGTCTACGTAAATCAAAACGTGGACATCTGGAGTGTGCGCTTGAGCAACCGCCTAACCTGGGAAGCACGAGACGTATTGAGACAGAGTCTGCTCTGGATGCTCCGGTCCATCGGCTCGATCGCGCAAAGGAGCCTTATGCGGCAACTTGTCGAGGATTCGCAGCAAAAGCGCTCTGGTTCTCAGTACAGAAACGGAATGGCAATAGTGGACCACTCGGCCACAGTGGACGACCTCCCGGTGGATGGTGACCAAGTCGTGAACTACCTTCCGGCGGCGGACGACGAAGCTGTGGACGACGAAGCTGTGGACGACGAAGTAGCGGACCACGAAGCTGCGGACGACGAAGCTGTGGAGCGCCCAGAGGATGACGGAGGGTCCGGAGTAGACGACGGAAGTAGTCGCAAGTTGAATGACGAGGTGTTCGGGTTCACAATGAGTACGGAGACGAGAGATCTGCCCGCGTGGCCCTGCAGTTCGGTGTTCAAGTCCACGTTGCGGCACTACCAGGAGGAGGCGTTATGGTGGATGCTGGAGCGGGAGCGGAGTGGGCTGGGGGAGCCGGAGGAGGTCTGGGATTCTTTCGCGTTGGACCGGGACCGTTCCATCTGGGTTAACTTTGTAAACGGGCACCTTAGTCGGATTTCTCCCGCAGGCGGTCTTGAATCCGCCTGCGGTGGTCTGCTGGCGGACGACATGGGCCTGGGCAAGACCGTTGAGATGCTGGCTTTAATTAGCAACGACTACCTCGATGAAGCCGAAGCTGGAGTGTGGAAAAAAGCCACACCCCCCATCGACCAGGTCGGGGTAGTCGATCAGGGGAAGGTGGGGGCAGTCAATCAGGGGAGGGCGGGAGTAGTCAATCAGGATACCTCCCAGTCTTCTACAAGGGCCGGACAGGGCAACTTGTTGGTCGTACCGTTGTCACTGGTCTCGCAATGGCGGGAAGAATGCACCCGGCACGTTCTAGCGCCGCTACGCGTTTTCGAGTACCACTCTCTGGACAAGCCGGTGCGCCAGCTGGGGGATTACGACGTCGTGATTACTACCTACGGCACGGTCCGCAGCGACCACGGTTCCCGGACAGATCCGACGGCAAATTCTCGCAGCCTGACCCTCAAGGGACACCCGCCCCTCAAGGCACTCCCGGCCCCCATTAGTACGTCGCCTTTGTTTGGCAAGCGCTGGCGAAGAATAATCCTTGACGAAGCTCACTTGATAAAGAACCGGCTGGCAAAGACCACAAAAGCTGTGTGTGCACTGCAGTCGGACTACCGATGGTGTGTAACCGGTTCGCCTATTCAGAACCATTTGGACGACCTGTTTCCTCTGTTAGTCTTCGTTGGGGCTCAACCCTGGAATCAATTGATCTGGTGGAACCGGCTCGTGGGCAAGACCTCGACAAAGACCTCCGCCAAGAAAAAGCCCGGATCTGGGACCGGATATGGGACCGGATCTGGGACCGGATATGGGACCGGATCTGGGACCGGATATGGGACCGGATCTGGGACCGGATCTGGGACCGGATCTGGGACCGGATCTGGGACCGGATATGGGACCGCGGGAGGCAGAGCGGGCACGGAGGACCAGAGTCATTCTGCTTTGGAAGTTAGTCGAGTACGAAATGTTGTTCGTACCCTCATGTTGCGCCGGACGCGGGAAACCATAGATACTATCACGGGTCGCCCGATCGTAAGTCTACCCCCTCGTTACGTTGTTAAAGTTTGGCTGGAGTTCGATGAGAGTTTATCCGACATTTATTTCACCATGTATTCGCAGGCGAAACACACGTTCCAAGAGCTAACTAAAGCCAACGCCATCGGTCGACAATATACCAACATGCTATTGCTGCTTCTGAGACTACGACAACTATGCTGCCATCCCATATTGATCCTTACACATTCCGTTCAGGAAGATGACTCTTTAAGCAAAGAGGATATTCAGAAATTAGCGGAAAGTCTTAAAGAAAACAGATGCCCAATATGCCTCGACTCGATGTAACAGGACACAACTATTATCATGACACCAATCACAGTTTAGTATCTGCCATGACATGACACGGAACACGATGGACACACATAGCCCGGCACACACATTGCCCGGAACACACATTGCCATAACACACATTGCCCGGAACACACATTGATGTGCAGAGAACAAGCTGTGGTCTTGCCGTGCGGGCATGTGTACTGCATCGCTTGCGTAAACCTGTCGTTAGGAAGCAAGTTGTCTACGGACGAGATAATATCCCACATTCCGTCAGCGTCGCTGGCTCGCGCTTTCAAGATGATTACGGGCACCGCGCGACGCATTTATCACGGAACGTGCGCCTTATGTAGAGCCCCATACACAAATGCAACCATACGGTCCATTTCAAAGTCCGATGGAACTACTTTGCAAAATAGTTCGGAAGATAAGTCGGTAGAGACATCGGTACAGAACTCAGGTGATGTGTACAGCCAATTCGAAGGTGGACCGAATTGGAAGAAGACTCTGCAGCAGCTAACATGGAAGGAATTATTGACCCCAAAATTAAACTGTGCTTTGGGAATATGTCAAAAGATCGTAGCCAATGGTTTAAATGTGGTGGTCTTCAGTCAGTGGACGGGGTTACTGGACATCATGAAAGAAGGCCTCTCCCGGCTGAAGCTCAACACCTGTCGACTAGACGGCTCACTATCCAAACAGCAGCGATTGGAAGAGATCGAAAAATTCAACAGCGCTCGGAATCCGACGGTTACTTCCGTACCGCCCTTGTCAGAGATCCTGGCCGGTTTGAAGCACGCTGAAAAATGCAATCCAGACGGAACACCTCTCAACCACCCGAACCACCGAAGCTCAACCGGAAGACCTCCCTGTATTGACTCGGTCACCAAGGATTTGGTCACCAAGGATTTGGTCACCAAGGATTTGGTCACCAAGGATTTGGTCATCAAAGACTCGATCACCCATGTGGTAGCTCCTCCACCCATTCCTTCTGCAACAGTTCCCGACATGGAGATGGAGGCGGACACTGTTGGTTTAGACACAGTTGTTATAGATACCGTCGGTCTAGATGCGGCGAAGGAACCTGCGGCGAAGGAACCTGTGGCGAAGGAACCTGTGGCGAAGGAACCTGTGGCGAAGGAACCTGTGGCCGACCCAGTTCAGGAATCAGTGCCTAAATCTGTGGATTTCAATGCGGTTGCACCCAACGGAAGTTTGGCTGTAAAATGTACGTTTGAAGATGTTGTAGATGAAACGATAGACCATCAATTGGACGGTAAAACATCCACTGGTGTGGTTCTGCTGTCGTCGCTCAAGGCCGGCGGAGTGGGACTTAATCTAGTCGCGGCCAATTACCTTTTGTTGCTGGACAGCTGGTGGAATCCCGCGACCGAGGCACAAGCGATGCAAAGAGTGCATCGCATTGGCCAGACGCTGCCCGTCTACATATTCACTCTCCACATGTGCAATTCCATCGAAGCTAAAATTCTAGATTTACACATAATCAAAGAACGGAGATCCGAGTACGTTCTCCTGACACACACGTGTGTGTGTGGCATAATACACTCGGTTACACACATGGGCACTTGTTCATTCGGGTTTCATTGACTGGGGACTGGGGTTCATAGCTTGTGTGTCAGAGGCGTTCTTTCGAATGCAGCCGCCGGTCGATCTAGCCGCAAGGGTGGGATCGACGACCTCAACTTCCTTTTCGACGAAGGGTAATAGCTCTGGTGATAGACTGGACCGATCAGATTGCCTTTCGAGTCTTCTGAGAGGATAACGATCCTTGGGAAGGAGGGGAAGACACAGTCGGGACGGAGTCGGGACGGAGTCGGGACGGAGTCGGGACGGAGTCGGGACGGAGTCGGGACGGAGTCGGGACGGAGTCGGGACGGAGTCGGGACGGAGTCGGGACGGAGTCGGGACGGAGTCGGGACGGAGTCGGGACGGGACGGAGTCGGGACGGAGTCGGGACGGAGTCGGGGTGGGGACGTACTAGAGTAGCGTAGAGGAAAGAGTAGGTGAGGAGCATGATGCCGAGTCCGACAAAATAGCCAGTTGCAGAGAGCCGCCAGTCGATCATTTTTTTTGGCGAACTAATGCCAGGTGAACAGTCAGATTGCCAGATCGCAAAAGTACGTATGGTTGGTATGTTGTCTACGTCTCCATGTTTCAGGAGCAGTTCAGGGACCGCGCGATCGCCAAGTGTCTTCATTGGTTGGAACCGTTCCCCGTGCGGGAGGAGCATTTGGACGCTCAGAAGATCAGCGGGGGTAAGTGACTGCCTCAAAGTGTGTGAGTATATCTCAAGTATGTGGGAGTCAGGTATGTGTGGGAGTCAATTATATGTGGGAGTCAGGTATGGACGGTTCTGATGTTTTGCTTAGGCATAACCAACGTGCTGTATAGGGTGTGGGTCAAGACCGAATTTGCGGAGTGTGTACGACAAGTTTTGAAAGGCGACTCTTCATCAGGAGTGCCCGGCGGCGGTTCGCTGCTAACCGCTGGAGTAGGTGTAAGGTTTTTTGATCGGGCGCAGGCATGCGAGCTCGTCGATCGCGAGGAAGAAGCATACGTGATAAGTTTATTGAGCAATGCTATATGTAAATCTACTTACTATCACTTCCGTAACGGACAAATCGACGAATGGCTCTCAGGTCGTAATGTAACCATCGCAGAACTCAAGAACTTCGGCTGCTACACCAGGGCTGTCGCGCAGCACTTGGCCAAACTACACCGGACTAAATATCAATATTCACGTCGACCCGACCAACTTATTGAATTCGCCAAACTGACGACGGCTACGCCGTCGCCAGGCGACCATTCAATCCCATACAAAGAAACCGCAGGTGGGACAAACATGTGTGCGACGAACATGTGTGCGACGAACATCTGTCCGGCAAACACGTGTGCGACAAACACGAGCGCCTCAAGTGTGTGGGCATCCATAACCGGTACGAGTAAAGGGGAAGGCTGCCCGCCCCTCTGTGAATTGCCGGCAGGTAAGCGGGTCGTCGCGGCTGGCGAGGTGCCGGGGCTGCTTCTGAAGGGTGGCAACAACAACGTTGTTCGGCGTCTGACGTTTTGGGTGAATTTCTTGACTTCGTACGACTACTCTGAGTACCATCATCTCAATGAAGACTTAAGAGTTTTTTATGAGCTCTACGAGCAAGTTGGTCGTTCCTACTCGGTGAAGGAGGTTTTATGCCACAATGATCTGCTCAACGGTAATATAGTTCTTACGGATCATTTGGAACGAGGTACGCCGGTGGAAGGTCAGGAGCTGGCCGTCGAGTTCATCGACCACGAGTACTCCAGTCTGGGCTTCAACGCTTATGATCTGGCTAACCATCTAGTAGAGACCGCAGATGAAGATTGGCGCTTCCCTCATCCGGATGCCTACGTAAGGGAGTTTGCCGTGACCTATTTAGAGGCATTCAATGATCTCCTCTCTGGTGAGGACCAGCAAGGTAGCACTACCGCGTGCAGTGGCGAATCCATTCACTCAAGTTCAGAGCCAAGCGCCGAGGACTCCCAAGCAAACTTGGCGCCGTCTCTAGTGGCGCAGCTGAAAATTGACTCACACACCAAACACAAGGAGACTGGGCCAGGCGAAGGGCTACAGCAAAACAGAGAAGGCGAAGACCGAGAAGGCGAAGACCGAGAAAGCGAAGAGCAAAAAGGAAAAGGTGAAGAACGAAAAGGCGAAGAACGAAAAGGCGAAGACCGACAAGGCGAAGACCGACAATGCGAAGACCGACAAGGCGAAGACCGAGTAAGGACGCGGGATGACGCCGCGAAAACACCAGCTTCTCCTGCAGCACAGACTGCGGCTTCCAGCGAAGCAGCGGATACTCCCGCTACTGGTACTCCCGCTGCTGGGTCTGCTGGTTCCGGTGACGACCTGTCGTTGAACCATGGCACCGTGAAGTGCCAAACGAAGGGGGCGTGCCGAGAAGATGGATCTCTGAGTGAGGCGCTCATGAACCTGGTGGTTAACTTGGCAAACGTTCGGGACGAGACCTTCAGGCCCTATCTGATGACTGAAGCCCTGGTGGACGAGTTCGTCGAATGTATCAAGGCGGCCTCTCCGCTCACCCACTTCTTTTGGTCCGTCTGGGCACTGGTGCAGAACATCAATAACCCTTCGGACGTAGCGTGTAACTTTGCTCAGTTCAGCGCCACGAGATACCAACGATGGAGCTCCTCACCCTACGTGACAAGACAGCGAGCGGCATGTCGGAAACAACCCCGCCAAGTTTAGGACGTGAGACGGGCATCTGTCAGTGCGGGTGAGAGAACGAATTCAGAGAAGAACCCGGCTTGGATTCTTATTACCCAGAGCGGGGGGTGTTGTATGTTCTGGGGGTGTTGTATGTTCTGGGACAAGCGGTAAGCGAGCGGTAAGCGAGCGGTAAGCGAGCGGTAAGCAAGCAGTAAGCGAGCGGTAAGCAAGCAGTCCTTGAACGTTGGAAAGCTGGTCCACAAGCTTGGCAGTCGTTTTAAGCTTGGCTGCTTCCTGGCGAGAGACAGTGCTTCTCAAATAAGCGGGTACACACACGCGCCTGCACTCAAGCATGTCAGCACGGCTGATTGCCACCGTTAGAATAAGCATGTGATTTGGCATGTGATTTGGCATGTGATTCGGCATGTGATTCACCATCATTGGCCGTTGTACCTTCTGGGCCATGTCTGTTGGCCATTTCCGTCGTGAATGCTTTTTGACGCCCACCCGATTTGTAATTAACTAGGGTAAAGTCCATTGCCGAATGAGCAGCCACTGCCTTCAATTGGTGGGGTCCCAAGGGGTGGCATTTTCCAACGATGTACTGCGCTATATTCGGCATGTGGATGAGGAGGGCTCCAAGATTTACTGGAGTAACTTCCATCAAAATAAAGACGTAATTCACCCCCGTAGCAAACTCCCCCCCGGTAGCAAACTCCCCCCACCCC